>NC_081544.1:17649611-17659011 GCF_901000735.1 Corylus avellana | reverse complement strand
AGATGAAAAAAATCAGATTCAATGCAACCTTGCTTCTGAAAAATCTTTTTGCTAGCCCCCCACACATCCTTCACAGAAGGGCATTCCCATAAAATGTGGAAAATGGTTTCAGCTTCTAGATTGCAAACTGGACACCATGGCTCCTTAATAACCTTACGCTTGACCAGATTCTCTCTTGTAGGGAGAAGATTTTGGCATCCCCTCCACATAAAATTTTTCCATGCATTTGGAACATTCATAGACCAAATTCCATTCCAAACCTTGTTCTCTCTCTTACAATCCGAACTTTTAGCCTTTACTTGATTTTCTATCTCCTTGGCCAAGTGGTATGCACTACATACAGTAAATTCTCCCTTAACAGTACCCCTCCATATTTGGATATCCAGCTGATTTGTTAAGCTAATTGGTATAGATTAGATTACCTGAATCTCTTCCTCATTAAAAATCTGCTTGAGAAGGCTTATATTCCACCATTGTAAGTCTTGCTCTAGTAACTCACTTACCCTAGCCTCCTCGTTCAAAACAGCTGAAGGAGATTGGATCTTGAACGTACTCGGGATTGGCAACCATTTGTCTCTCCAAATTCGAACATTATTCCCATTTCCAATTTGCCATATCAAATCTTCCTTCACAAGATCCCCCGAATTTACTCCGCCAAGCAAATGACAGTTTATTACCCAAATTCGCCTCAAGTACCGTACAATTCGGGTAATATTTTGCTTTCATAATCCGAGCCACCAAATTGTCCCTATTCTCCCATAATCTCTAATATTGCTTTGCAAGCAAAGCTTTGTTGAAGCAATGAAGATCTCTAAACCCCATCCCTCCTTGTGCCTTTGGTGTTCCCAGTCTCTTCTAACTCATCCAATGAATTCGAGATTCATTTGATTGTTGTCCCCACCAAAACTTTTGCATCAGCGAATTGCTTTCTGAATATAGGGTTTTTGGAAGCAACAATATGCTCATGCTGTATGTTGGAATGGTTTGTATGACCACTTTAAGAAGAATTTCCTTGCTTGCCTGGGACAAAAATTTGAGCTTTCAATCTTGGAGCCTTGACCAAACCCGATCCTTTATACTATGGAAAGCGCTAATTCTTGATTTTTCCACTAGAGTCGGCAAACCCAAATACGTATCGTACCGTTGGGAAGATGGGATCCCTGCTACTCTCAAGATTTGTTCTTGCATCTCCATGAGTGTATTCCAACTAAAGAAAATTCTAGTTTTCTCCTTATTCAACCTTTGCCCTGATGCTTGCTCATGTGTTTAATATTCCTGATAACCGATCCCAATGATTCAAATCCGCCTTGCAAAATAAAAGGCTATCGTCTACAAAGAACAAGTGATTGATTCGAGGTTCGTGTTTAGAGGTTGGGACACCTATTAAAACACCCTCATCATTTGCTCTTCTTAGTTGAGAACTCAGGGCTTCGGCACATAGGAGGAATAGGTAGGGGGAAATGGGATCCCCTTGCCGAATCCCCCGTGTAGGCCAAATTTTACCCACAAGATTGCCATTAATCAATACAGAGTAGTTTGTAGTTCTGACACACATCATTATCAGCTTTACCCAGTCCCTTGCAAACCCCATCTTGTACATAACCGCCTCCAAAAAATTCCACTCCACCCTGTCATAGCTTTGCTCATATCTAGCTTAACAGCCATGTATCCCTTCTTTTTGTACGTGTGTGCGTGCATTGTTTGGAGGGATTTGTACGCAGCCAAAATGTTGTCTGTAATTAATCTCCCTGGTATGAATGCGCTTTGATTCGGGGAAATAATTTTTGGCAAAAGAACTTTCAACCTATTTGCAAGCACTTTGGAAATAATTTTGTATAGAACATTACAAAGGCTTATAGGTTTATAATCAGAAACACAAGCAGCAATTGTTTTCTTTGATATAAGCGATATATAAGTGAAATTCAAATCTGTATTAAGAATTACAGAATTAAAAGTAGTAAAGATCGCTTGGCAAACCTCATCTCCCACAATAGGCCAATTCTCTTGGAAGAATACAGCTGAATACCCATCCAGCCCTGGGGCCTTCAAGGGGGACATTTGGAAAACAACTTCCCGAATTTCGTCAGTAGTGAATGTCTAAGTGAGGTGATTGTTCATTGCTTGAGTAATTCAGCCTTCTACTCCTTGGAGGCCATGGCTTATATCTCCCGTTGGCTCTGAAGAGAAAATCTTGCTAAAATATTTATGAAGGCTTGTTGGATCTCCTCCTCCTTGTCTTACAAACAGCCCCCTGCATCTGTAATCTTGTCTATCATATTTCTCCTTCTCCATTGATTGGCACATGCATGGTAGTGAATAGCAGTTGCTATTTAAAATTAAATTGTAAGAAAGAACACTTACTTGGATATCAACGACCACTCATGGCTTTGGGCAAGAATCTTTTTGCTTCTCCAAGAACACGAACAATAATTTCTTTTCTTTTTTTTTCAAGAACACAAAGAAGAAGTTCTTCTTTAAGAACATGATAGATCTTAGGGATGTAGAGAACTCTATATCATTCTTCACATGTTCTTCATAAAGGATTCTTGGCATGGAAATTCGATTTATTCCATTGCACAAATTTTGAGGAGCCAGTAATAGTAACCTCCCAACAATGTGTATGCACAAAGTGTGGATAGCGAGGATATAGGTCTCATCAATTTCCTTGGAGCTAGACAACACACCTTATTGAAGTTGAGTTAGAGGAGAAGGAAGCGGATGGAATTAATGAAGTCGTTGGTGGTGATTCGTTCTATTACGAGGAGGAAGATGTAGTGGAGGCCAATGAAGGGTTAGTCCTCTCTCGTTCCTTAATCATTCAACGTTGACTCCTGACATGAAGGCAAGAAGAGCACCAACAGAAACATAACATCTTTGTACTCACTGCATGGTCAGCTGAAGGGTGTGTGATATCATAATTTGTAGTGGCAATAGGGAGAATATCATCTTTAAGGCGATGGTCATGAAGTTGGGCCTGAAGACCGAGAAACACCCATCCCAAGATTGGGTGGATCAAGTGAGATATCGAGACTCAAGTGTCTGATATGTACCGAGTAACCTTCTCGATTGATAAGGTCTACTTAGACTCAATATTGTGTGACATGGTTAAAATGGATGTGTGCCATATAATTTTTGGTAGGTCATGATAGTTTGACGTGGACGCCCAGCATAAAGGTTGGGAAAACGTGTGTTAGGGATTATGCCATAAATCCCAACATTTTATCTAAAAATGACATTCAAGTTTATTGTGAATAAAGTTATTAGTCACTAATCTATTTATTTGAGCATATGGCTTATGATCATTTTGCATGCTCATTATGTTATTTATATTGAACATATGAATGGTCCTCAGATTAGATTGCATGTGGTATATGATGTGAGTAACGATGTTATTATACAAGGTCTTAGGCCACAAACCTTGTAGTCTTAAATCTTTTCTTGCTCGCAGTTGATAATGGAATTGGGCATTTCATTTGTGAAGACTGTTACACATCAATCATGATGATATATCTTGATCAAGCGAAGTTGAAAATTTCGGGTTGATATGTAAACATAATGCACTGAACAGACCATGACAGTTTTTTTTTAAAAAAAATTTTTTTATTCTCCTTAAAAATATTGTTAATATGAATGATTGTATTTCTTGAGACTTATTATGATATTGATTCTAAATTCTGAGAGGATTAGGAAATCATATGTCAAGTGGAGATCACTTTGATGCATTTTATGAGTGAGACCTTTACTACTGCCAAAATTGTCAATGCGTTAGGTGGTCATATGTATCATTGTGAGAATGTCATTTCTCAGGAAGGAATCCAAGTTCTATATTTAAAGGATAAGAAATTTTCCCTTAAGATAAATTTTATAGATTCAATTATTCTCAGTCCCTAGCCATGGAATTTTGGTAAGGAATACCAAAATACTAAGGTACATGGTGAAAACATTTTGACAAGTATATAATAAATAAAATCAGTTACTCAAGTATAAAGAGGTAGAAAATTAAAGTGCAATCTCATTCGGTTTAATTCTATTGTGAAAGATTTTATGTAAGAATTAAAAGTCAATATTAAGAAAGTTTAAGGGATTAATTGATTTAATAAAAAATATAAACTAGAGTGCAATTACAATTGTTTAGTTGAATCAATTGTAATTAAATAGGGATTTGTGATAATCAAGCCTACTTGAAACTAGTTTTTTTTTTTTTCCTTTGGATCTCTCACCAAGGTAATGTAAATTAACCAGTTTAAACTTTTTATTTATTGGACTACTTATTTTTTTAAATTATTAAAATATGGACCAGAGAGAAACAATGCTTGAGGTGCAAGAATGGGAGACTAGGCTTAGGATAAAACCCATGCCCAAGACCACCACAGGCTGCAGCTAGGCTGGGAATTCATTCCATAGTCTTGGTCGTGTTTTTAAGTAGTGGAGGCTAGGGTTTTCCAACCCTAGTCGTCCACTATGTAGTTGAATAGGAGTCCCACATTGCAAATTGCAATCTCATATCTCTCCTGCTAAGCCTATATGTTAGGTTATGTTTTGGCCTTATTCAATACAAAAGTTCCTAGTTGTACTTGAGTTGTTTTTTTTTATTAAAAGCTTGATGTGAGATTGCAAGCAAATTTGTGCAAAAAACATTTCCTATTAGTTGGGCGTCAGAACGGGCAAGTAATGGGACTTACAGAGTTTCTCTCGGCCTTCCCCATTAGATGTGCGTCAAAATGCGAATGTGACGGGATATCAAGAGTTGCTCTTGGCCTTCCACATTGGATGAACGTCAAAATGCAAACGTGATAGGATGTTTCTGAGCTCCTCGTTGGATGACCACCGTTATAGCGAGAATGTGAAGATTTTACTCCTTACGTCATTGTAATACCCCGACAAATCATTGGTTTTAAAAAAGATAAACGATTTACTCAAACACGACAAACATTTTCATAAAACAAGGTTTTATAAACTAAAAACCTAAACCCCTTATGAGAAACCCTAACCCCTCGAGGTTTTCCAAACAAAACCATGAATTTCACTCTCTGACTGAACGTTCGCTAGGAGGACCACCCAAATGTTTGCCCTTAACCTAAGCACGAACATTTGCTAAGGGGACCACTACGAGCGTTCGTTGACCAGTCTTTAAGCCATTGGATAATACCCAAACGTAAGCCTGAACCCATTGATCCATTGTGTAATAGTATCCGAACGTTCACTCACAACTCTGAAAAGTAATTTTAACCCATTCTCCACATTTTCAGAGAAAAGTACGCACCAAGCCCCTATATAAACACCTCTCTTCGTACCTTAGCCGCTCCTTACACCAGAAAATCCTAACCCTAGAGTGAGGAATGACTTTGAAGTAGAAGGAGGAGGCATTGGTAGACTTTGCAATTATCAAGGCATTTTCTTGTCCATTCTCATTGCCTTCATGGTGTTCTTGTTGTTTTCTTAAATATTACGAATTTTAAAGATGCCTGGACAAGTTTATATACCTATTTTCTTACAAAGACCTAGAATGTTTTTAAAGAGCTCTACACTCGCCTTTGATTTCTTTGAGTTTGCATATTAGCATGTTTTGATACGTTACATGTGTTCATTAGGAGCCAAAGATGAGACGTTCCACACCTTAGAAGCATCAAGCCATATTTGGGCTCCTGGTCGAGAGTTTTTACTCTTTGGCTAAACGTTTGATCACAAGGCCATGCATTCACCCAGAGAGCAGAACACACTCCTAGTAACCTATATGTGTGAACTTAGGATTTCAATGGCCGCTTTTGTTAGTTAGAACTTAATGTGTCACTTCGAGAATTCTCTAGTACAGCATATAATGATGTGTCGTATTTCATTATAACATGGATTTGTGATGTCGGAAGACTCCATCGAGCGCACGAGGTGAGTAAACACTTATGACTGTTTTCCTTAAAAACATTTGATATGTCAACTGACCGAGCACACATATGATATGAGCATGCCTATATTTTTGTTTAACTTGGTAACTGCCTTAATAACTGGTTAATAAGATGCATCGTATGACATGGTACATTGGTATACGCGGTATAATGGCCATGGGCTGATTATATAAAACTTGATTCTCTAGTCAAACGTGTGTGTGTAGATGTGATATAAGAGCCTTGGATCCGATGGTTATTTCGAGACTGGCACAGCCTTAATTGTCGAGTCACTACAGGATGTACATTATTAATACCATAGGCCACCCGAGGTTGGACTCAATCGTGCTGTTAGTATTATGGACGGTAGCGTACAATAGCCGGGGCACCGGTATTATATTATAGGTCTTTCAGAACAGCATCAACTATGTTGAGAATGGGTAATATCTCGAGTAAACCATATATGATAATTATGTCGTATTAAAGCATTACTTTTCTGCCTTAAAACATTTAGGTGATTGCCGCTAGAAGTACACCCATTTCTTTCTATCAAATGATATTTTCATGCTGTATTAACAGAGACAATACCTCTTTCAAATCTTTATCAATTGCACGTTTATTTCTGCTCAATGATAACTAACTTGTGGTACCCAACTGTAAGGTTTACTTACTAAGTCGCTAGACTTATGCAATTATTACATCTTGTAGGAAACCTCTTTCTAGGAAGAGGGAAGTGGCGAGGTTGCCACTACAGAATTGCTTAAGACAGAGATCTACATGTTGTTACTAGGTTTGATCAGATTATTATTTCCACTAGTTGCTCTATTTCTATATTTTGAGGATAATATATGCTTCCTTCCTTTATGGTTATCAAATTTCTCATATTTATTTCACATTCTTATGCATTAACTCTGATTATGCTTAGAGTGACGGTTTCCTAGTTAGCTACTAGTTAGCTATATTGGGGTAATTATCAGTAACTCTACCAGACTGGTCAAAGCTAGATTTGGAAGCATTGCGATTATAACCCGATTCATTTCCCGTTAAGACGTTAAATTCTTAGAATATCATATTCGAGATTTTTTGTTATTTCTATCTTATTGTGACTTGAATCTCGTTAAGACGAGATGATTGTAAAATCTTTTGCTATAAATTATCTCTTTTGTTACTATTCATTTCAGACTTTTTGAATTTTTTCAAACTTTCTAAATTTTTTTCTCAATTGTTGGTTCCAAGAGAGAACATTGAGAAAGCTTTGTGGTATCCCTCTCTTGACGTGTTAATTGTTCCACCATCTACAACCTTTCAATCTTCAGTCGCAAAGAAGTATACGAGAGGGTCGGTAAAGAGATTCACTACATGAAGATAATCAACTAGGAGGCAAGCTGAGAGCTAATTATCTTATAGAGTTTAGAAACGTGCAAGAGTTTGTGAATATTTTTTACTGTCTGCAATATGGTTCTTCATATAGTGATTTCTCGAGTTTAACTGCCCTAGAGTGGTTTAATTTTTTGATTCGTTGAAAACAGTTTCCACTCTGTAACCAAGTTTCTGTGTTATGGGTGTGTTGCTTTATTTTCCAATGTTTAATATTTAATATGTATTGCTTTATTAATTAATTGTGTTTGTTGTTTTTAAGAGTAGAACACGATCCTTGTGTTTTTACAATATAAATAGAAGCATGTAGCTATCTCAAAAAAGACCATCAGTCCAATTCTTTAGTATTTACTAAGAATTGTATGTTCTTAAGTATTTTCAAGAATAAGTTAAAAAAGTTTTCAAGAGCAAGATAAGAACCCACACTTTTTGTTATTCTTAGTCATTGGTGAAAAGACTTGAAGGTTTTGAGATCTCTGAGGCTACACGCGAATATTCTCATTGGAGGAGCAAGAAGATTTTGCTCAATTGCCAAGGAGTGGCTAAAATACCAAGTAGGTGTTCTTATTCTTTATTTAAAATAGCATTTTTCTTCACACTTTCTTCATAAAGTTCAATCATGGATTGAGAATTTTTATTTTCTGCTCCACAATCATATTTTTTGCACTCATATTCTCAACAAGTGGTATTAAACCCCCGGTTATAGAAAACATGGTGAAGATAGTAGTTTAAAGAAAGCTGTGTTTTTTCTGTTTTTCTAGTGTTGCTGTTCGGGTTTGTTCCAGCGACTCAGAAATTGTTCCGAGACCCAAAACATGTTCTTAACATTCTATGATATTAATTGAATTTTGCATTCAAACAGTGTTGCTGTATTTATACAACAAGATTTGTTTGGAATCAGATCTTCTGTGATGCTTTTTGATCCTCAGTGCCAATTCTCCATGCTTAAAGTACCCTCTGGTACCATCAAAGGAAGGGAAATGGTGGTTGCAGAAGTCTTTAAGCGAACAACCTCGCTCAATAGCATGCAGCTCAGGTCCTCGAGCATTGGCCATGGCAATTAGTAAATAAGAGGTAATTGTGGCTAGCTGCTGCGCCACGTCATGAACCATTCTCAAAAGAGCAACCAATTACAGTACAACACATGTTTTAATATTCAATGAAAAACATTTTTTATTTGACAGAAAATTCTTCTTTAATTTTTGAAAAATAATTTTTATTTTTAAAAATTATAAATTATTTTTCGAGTTTGAGCATTTCATTCTCAAATTGACGGATCCTAACAAAACTCGATCGAGACCCACCGGGACTTGCTTGGGACCCAACACGTGGTAACCTGACATGTGCCACCTGATGTGGCATGTTTGGTGCTGACATGGCATGCTATGTAACCTACTAATGCAGCTGATGATGTGGTAATATCGTTAAAATGAACCTTATATTTTATCCAAACAAGAAAGTTTAACTATTTTGGATATTGCATTACAAGTTCCCTCCGAATGTAGGGCATATGATTGATGAATTCCCTAAAGGAATAACCTCAGCTCGCCACTGCCTCCAAAGGTTGGGTGCTTGTCCTTTGCATCAATGTGCTCACTTTCTATAAAACAATATTTTAAAGGTGGAACCATGAGTCTACTGCATCGTAAGTAAAAACTCAACCAAAATGTGTGTGACGTGAACCCTCTTGTCTTGATAAAACCTCTTTCTTTTGTTGTACTCAAAACATTAAAAATGTTTAACTTCGCTTTCTTAAAAACCACGCATCAGTAGGTTTAGGATCATACTCCATCTATTATCTACACTGAAAACATTACAAGTGTTAGAACAGTTGTCAACACGGTGGATGCGCTTTCTTCGAGGTCTTCAATACTTCGTTGTGCACTCCAAATCACTACAAAAAAGGCAATATTGGGGAACTGGGGACACTCCGATGCCAAAGTCAGAAAGTTTCAAACACTACAAAAATTATGTTGATTAGTAACGTGTTAACTATTCATTACTTTTTGGCACGTTACAAATTAGTAACGTGTCAAAGAGTGACACGTTACTAATTATTTTAGTAACGTGTGAAATTCCACACGTTACAAATTTGTAACGTGCCAGTTTGACACGTTACTAATTAGTAACGTGCCAAAATGACA
>NC_081544.1:17584347-17649511 GCF_901000735.1 Corylus avellana | reverse complement strand
CCCGTTCCCCTTTTTTTCTTTTTTTGCCCTTTTGGGGGTGCCCGGACCACCCCCATACCGGCCAGGGAGTGGCTCCAGCCACCCTGATTTGGTCTTTTTCTTTCTTTCTTTTTTGTTTTTTTTAATATTTCTTTCTTTTTTGTTTTTTTTAATATTTTTATTTTTTAAAAATAAAAAAATAAAAAAAAAATTTAATGCCTAAAACGATGTCGTTTTGTGCTGGGTATGTGTTGTAGTTTTAGGGCACAAAACGTTGTAGTTTTGGGGTGAGGGTAAAATAAGCATATTAAAGTCAAACTGTTTGACTTTAACGTTGAAAACTAATATAAGGGTCCAAAGTGAAAGCAAACCAAAGTTCAAGGGGCCTAAGTGAGAGTTTTGATAATTCAGGGGGAGTTTGTTAAATCGATTGAAAGTTCAGGAGGGCTTACAGAAGTTTTCCCAATTTTTTTGTTATTGTTTAATGTTGGCTTAATTCGATAAACCCCCTATCATCACCTTAAGACATAAATCGACCGTTATTTGAATTTAATAAATTTATTATTATTATTTATATTTTTTGCTATTTTTTAAGACATTTTTGCAAAAATAAAAAAAAATAAAAAATAAAATAGAAAACCATGTGCTAGTTTCTTATTATCTTTTAACAAAAATAAATATCTTCAATAGACAACTTTACATAAAAAGGAAACATTAAAGTGACTGTGAGTGGAAATTCCGACATACATCTTTGGGTGTGCTGGAAGAGTCCTGCTATGCGGCTACCAAAAGGCAGCCTAGCGTAGGACATATATTAAAATAATAATAATAATAATAATATTTGTTTTTTTTTTTTGTTAGTTAAATTTTTATAAGTAAATATTTAATTTTTAATGCCTCAAAATTTGTTTTTTGATTCAAAACTAAAATCTAAGGATGGAATGTTAACTTTTTAGGGATTTATATCACCTAAAAGGGATTCAATCATCTTAAATTTGGTGCTAATGCCTAAAATTTGGTGCTAATACCTCAAATTTAGTGCTAATATTTTAAATTTGGATTTCCTTTTATTATCTCTCTTCTTCAATTTTTTTTTTTTAAAAAAAAATTGGCCACATTAGAATTGGCAGACGCTGGGATGACCCCAGGTTGTCGAAAATCTCAACTCGTGCTGAAACATTATAAGTTATAACGGAAGAATGAGTTATATTTCTATCTATTTTTGGTAAAATGGAATAAAGACTTCAGACTTGTAATATTATAAAGGAGAATTACTAGGTGTTTTACTGGTATTCTCTTGATGTTCTCCTAGTTTTAGGTGTATATTATTTTCTTAAAAGGAAAAAGGAAAAAAAAAAAAAAAAACTGGTTCTTATTTTTTTCACCTAGTTTTTAGAAAATAATATACATCTATGACCATGAGAACACCTAAGATTTTCCTAATCTAAATACCACATGGCTGCAGTTGTCCAAAACAGTACCTTTTTGAGCAATGAAAAAGTAGGTTTTAAAAAAATTAAGGGTTAAATACTAAAAACCCCCTCTAGGATTTGGATACTTTATTTTTTTTTTCCCTAGGTTTCGATTTGTATCATAGGAGGTACATGTGATTTTGATAAGGACCAAATTAGTCATTCCATCCATTGACTGTTAGTTGACTTAACGAAAGTCCACGTCACTGACACGTAGACTAATTAAAATTCGACACCTGGCATAAGTGGCCACGTCATCACTGATGATGTGGCCACCTAATTAATTTTTTTTTAAAAAAAAGTAAAAAAAAAAAAAAATTCAAATAAAAAGAAAAAAAGAAAAAAAAAATTGGGGCCAGTACCCATTGGTGGTGGCCTAGCCATCCGCTTGGTGCCCAAGGGGGTGGCCGAAACCACCCCCATGGAGCCAAGGGGGTGGCCGAAACCACCCCCAATGGTGGTTTGGGGGTGGTTTCGGCCACCCCTAGTGGGTATTGGGGGTGGCTCAACCACTCCCATCCGACCAGCTTTTTTTTTTAAAATAAAAAATTTAATTAGGTGGCCATGTTATCATTGATTACGTGGCCATTTATGTCAGATGTCGAATTTTAATTGGTCCACGTGTCAGTGACGTGGACTTCTGTTAAGTCAACTAACGATCAATGGATGGAATGACCAATTTGATCTTTATCAAAATTACAGGTACCTCATGTAATACAAATCAAAACTTAGGGGGGAAAAAATAAAGTGTCCAAAACAATAGGGAGGTTTTTAGCATTTAACTCAAAAATTAATAAAAACTCATTAAACATTAAATATTATAAAAAAGTAATAATTAAAAATATTAAAAAACAAAAAACAAAAAACAAAAAACAAAATTAAAAAAAAAAAAAAAATGGGGTGGCCGACCACCCTATTTTGGCCAAGGGGGTGGCTGGAGCCACCTCCCATGGCCGGTGTGGAGGTGGATGAGCCACGCCCATGGCCTTTGGGGTGGTCCAGCCACCCCCATGGAAGCCAGATCCTCTTTTGATGTTATCTTAATCATAGGTGGATATTATTTTCTTAAAAGACAATGACAAAAAAAAAAAAAAAAAAAAACTGGTTCTTATTTCTCTCACCTAATTTTTAGAAAATAATATACATCTATGACAGAGAGAACACCTAAGATTTTCGTAATCTAAATACTCCAGGCCTTGCACACTGGAGTAAACATGACCCTAGCTCATATTTATTGATGACTTTGTTTTCTCTATTTTATTTTTTGTTTTTAGACTAAAGACATTAACAAATAACCAAAAAAAACTCTTCAAAATATAAAAATTGCTTTCACTTTTTATGTCACATAAGAAAACAACCAAAAGCAAAAATGGCATTAAAAACACTTAAAAGTCTTCAACGAACATATCTTAAATTTGGCTTTAACCTCCATATATTATATAGACTTATATTATTTCCACACAAAGAGAAGAAAGCGAATTAATGCATGTGTTTTTCTAGAATCTTCTACGCACATAAAGAAATATTAAATGAGATAATGGTCGTCGATGCTGTACAATTCATATGGGCATTGCTTAAGTTTTGAATAAGTTTTCCACTCCAATTGGTAAAGGGCACTTTCCACGAGAGCTTCAGATTGAAAAGCCATGGTCCATGTGATTGGTAAAGTGAAGTGACCTTGGCCAATCACAATCCAAACATTCTGTTCATCCCCTTGGTGACCAAGTTTTTTAGTCAACACTTCTTCTCTTTCGATCGTTGCTTTGGTCAAGAAGTGGTCATCTCAATTTCATCACTCTCTTAGTTTAGAATTCAGTTTCATCTCAATTTCGTCAATCACATGAGAGACCGTGACTTGTAGGAATATAGTAAAAGAAATTCAGATTTGGAAAACGGGAATGACAAGTAACAACGTTGTGATTCCCTCAACTTATTTCCTAAGTTTAAGGAAGCTTGAGCATGCTCTTGTCTATAGATCGACTGTATATATATATGAGCACTTGCGTCTTCCACAGCAGCAGTGCTTTCCTTTCAGCTTACAATCATTTTTTCTGTGCTGTTGTTGTTGTACCAAAGCCAAGTTCTTCTTACATAGCATTGATAGCATGGATATCAAAGCGTTACACTTTGGATATCTGATTTCAAAAGAAACATTTTCTGTGCTCTGGAAACAGGAAGATGTTTCAGTCAGATTTGATTTGAGAAAGAGAAAGTGGTTCTTCTTTCTTTCTCGTCTCTCTGAAGCATACAAGCTTGAAATGTCCTACGACAGCATTTGGCAGATTAAGCTCCATCGACCACGTGGCCAAACTTCAAAGTTTCTTCTCATTCAGGTTAATTTGCTGCCTCTACGCTTTCTGTAGTTCAAATCATTTCCTGATTTCATGGTTGTGTGGGCACTTATATTCATTTCTATAGCTTGTTGGTTTACCAATTTCATTACATCCTTGAATGATCTAATGAAATAATGCTGTTGGGAAAGCGTCCCATCTTCTTTTGAATTGGTAGAAATTGCTCTGATTTATGTGCCAGTCAATTTTTTTTATCAATTTTTCTTAACAAATTCGAATTTTTATGGCCAGTTACATGGTGCTCCTAAGATTCATAAGAAAGATGTCTCTTGTGCTCATGGACGTTATCGGTGGCTCCGAGTAGTTGATTTCACTCCTTCACGTAGCATTGGCCAATCTTCTGCTCTATGTTTGGAGCTTCCACATGACGGTCGGATTCCAAAATTTATGCTCTATGAAGAAAATGAAGGCCAATTTGTTCTGCATGAAGGGTCTAATTTCTCCTGCAATTCAGGTCTTGTCCCCATTGTGATTCCACCTCCAGGCTTCGACTTGCCATATAAAATCTTGTTCAAGATCAACTCCTTAGTTCAGCATGGGTGTCTTCCTGGGCCAGCAATAGATAACAATTTTTGTCGGTTGGTCGATCCTAAGAGAGTAAAACTTGAGTATATAGAACGTGCCTTGGAAAAACTATTTCATTTAAAAGACTGCTGCTATGAGCCTGTAAGGTGGCTTAGTGAGCAGTATAAAAGATACGCCACGGATAGGCGACTTCCAACACATCCTACTATATCTTTAGATGACGGGATGGTATATGTACACAGGGTTCAAATAACTCCATCTAAAGTATATTTCTGTGATCCAGAGGTGAGTCTCTCCAATCGCATCTTGCGCAATTATCCTGAAGATATTGATAATTTTCTTCGCATTTCTTTTGTTGATGAGGACTTGGATGAACTGCACTCGACAGTTTTATCTCCTCCACCATCTTCTGCGAATGAGGAGGACAAGCGAACTAGCATTTATGAGAGGATGTTGTCCACTCTAAGAAACGGAATAGTTATTGGTGATAAGAAGTTTGAGTTTCTTGCCTATTCAAACAGTCAATTACACGAAAATTCTCTTTGGATGTTTGCTTCAAGAAATGGTCTTACTGCAGCAGACATCAGGGAGTGGATGGGTGATTTTCGTGAAATAAGGAATGTGGCAAAATATGCTGCCAGACTAGGTCAATCTTTTAGCTCCTCGTGGGAAACTGTGGATGGTGGCAGGCATGAAATTGAGATGATTCCTAATGTAGAAGCTAAAAGGCTTGAAATCAAATATTGTTTTTCTAATTATATTGATGTGGGACGCCACATGCCATCAAGGATTGTAATTACCGAAGAATTCGCCCAAGTCCAGAAAGACTCCCCAAGGAATCGAGAAGATGTCCCGAGAGGTCATCCGAGGGGCCAAACCGATGCATCTTTTGAGAAGCCAAGAAGCCTTTCTCGAGAAGCTTTTCCAGCCAACCATCTTCCAAGAAGCCAAAAGAAGCCTCCCCTGAGAAGTTTTTACGGAGCAGCCAAGAAGCCTTTCCCGAGAAGCCAACCGATGGGGCCTGAGACCAAGAAGGAAAGCATGAAAGTTGGATTGCAAGCAGCTGACACATTAATGGCGAGGATCCAAGAAGGAAAGTCGTGATTAACAAGTTGGAGATTGATGAAGATTTTATTTGATTTGCTTCTATTGTTCATTAGGATTTTATTTGATTGCAATTTTCATTAATTTTAGGAGTTTTACTTAAAAGGCTTAGATTTCCTTGCTTTCCAAATTTTCATGTTAGTATAAATATTGAACGAAGTAGCATGTAATAAACAACTTTTGAATCAATAAGAATTTTGGTCACACTCTGCAGAGTTTTATCATTCCTTTAAGCCTTAGAGCTTGTGTTTATCTCTTTCTTTTTTTTTTTTGAAATTGACAATAACTTTCATTGAGAAAAATCAAAATAAAGCAAAAAGCTCTATGGGTACAATAAAAAACAGAGCATAAGAGCTCCATTGGTACTATCCACGTAAAGCCACCATCTCATGGTTTATAATTAATTTGATGCTTGCAGGGATTACTCCTTCCCAAATCCTATCCTTAGCACAATTGAGATCATCCTTTGCAAGTATATGTGCTGCGGTATTTGCCTCTCTGCAGATATGTGAACACTGCCATCGAGATAAAGCAAGGAGCTCCGCCCTTATATCCACTATAAGCAGCCCCACTCTATTATTGTTGGGGGTTTTGGAATTCACCACTTTTGCATCACCCTCCAGGCATACTTTATGAAATCCCTTTTCCTTGCAGAGTTTGACCGCATAGAAGCTAGCCATTGCTTTAGCCACTGCAGGTACTACCGTACCCCTCCTATATAAGCATTGTGCTACCCTCACCTTCCCTTCGTGGTCTCGCACGACAATGCCCATTCCAAAGCACCCTCTGGTAATATCCAATGCCGCATTGCAATTGACTTTCACCCATCCCTCAAGAGGTTGTTTCCATACTTTGGTACCCTCTCTCTCTGTTTCATTAATTCGTAAACCATCCTGTTGGTGCTATGATGATAAGACTTCTATGGCTACTTTTGCCTCACGTACAATATCATCTAGATGGGAGAAAACCCCTTCATGGACAACCTTGTTCCTTCAAAACCAAATCTTACGAGCAATTGCCACAAAAAGTTTAAAATCTTCCTTATTGCACCGTTGGAAAAAATCTTCCACTAGATGAAAAAAATCAGATTCAATGCAACCTTGCTTCTGAAAAATTTTTTTGCTAGCCCCCCACACATCCTTCATAGAAGGGCATTCCCATAAAATGTGGAAAATGGTTTCAGCTTCCAGATTGCAAATTGGACACCATGGCTCCTTAATAACCTTACGCTTGACCAGATTCTCTCTTGTAGGGAGAAGATTTTGGCATCCCCTCCACATAAAATTTTTCCATGCATTTGGAACATTCATAGACCAAATTCCATTCCAAACCTTGTTCTCTCTCTTACAATCCGAACTTTTAGCCTTTGCTTGATTTTCTATCTCCTTGGCCAAGTGGTATGCACTACATACAGTAAATTCTCCCTTAACAGTACCCCTCCATATTTGGATATCCAGCTGATTTGTTAAGCTAATTGGTATAGATTAGATTACCTGAATCTCTTCCTCATTAAAAATCTGCTTGAGAAGGCTTATATTCCACCATTGTAAGTCTTGCTCTAGTAACTCACTTACCCTAGCCTCCTCGTTCAAAACAGCTGAAGGAGATTGGATCTTGTACGTACTCGGGATTGGCAACCATTTGTCTCTCCAAATTCGAACATTATTCCCATTTCCAATTTGCCATATCAAATCTTCCTTCACAGGATCCCCCGAATTTACTCCGCCAAGCAAATGACAGTTTATTACCCAAATTTGCCTCAAGTACCGTACAATTCGGGTAATATTTTGCTTTCATCATCCGAGCCACCAAATTGTCCCTATTCTCCCATAATCTCTAATATTGCTTTGCAAGCAAAGCTTTGTTGAAGCAATGAAGATCTCTAAACCCCATCCCTCCTTGTGCCTTTGGTGTTCCCAGTCTCTTCTAACTCATCCAATGAATTCGAGATTCATTTGATTGTTGTCCCCACCAAAACTTTTGCATCAGCGAATTGCTTTCTGAATATAGGGTTTTTAGAAGCAACAATATACTCATGCTGTATGTTGGAATGGTTTGTATGACCACTTTAAGAAGAATTTCCTTGCTTGCCTGGGACAAAAATTTGAGCTTTCAATCTTGGAGCCTCGACCAAACCCGATCCTTTATACTATGGAAAGCGCTAATTCTTGATTTTTCCACTAGAGCCGGCAAACCCAAATACGTATCGTACCGTTGGGAAGATGGGATCCCTGCTACTCTCAAGATTTGTTCTTGCATCTCCATGAGTGTATTCCAACTAAAGAAAATTCTAGTTTTCTCCTTATTCAACCTTTGCCCTGATGCTTGCTCATGTGTTTAATATTCCTGATAACCGATCCCAATGATTCAAATCCGCCTTGCAAAATAAAAGGCTATCGTCTACAAAGAACAAGTGATTGATTCGGGGTTCGTGTTTAGAGGTTGGGACACCTATTAAAACACCCTCATCATCTGCTCTTCTTAGTTGAGAACTCAGGGCTTCGGCACATAGGAGGAATAGGTAGGGGGAAATGGGATCCCCTTGCCGAATCCCCCGTGTAGGCCAAATTTTACCCACAAGATTGCCATTAATCAATACAGAGTAGTTTGCAGTTCTGACACACATCATTATCAGCTTTACCCAGTCCCTTGCAAACCCCATCTTGTACATAACCGCCTCCAAAAAATTCCACTCCACCCTGTCATAGGCTTTGCTCATATCTAGCTTAACAGCCATGTATCCCTTCTTTTTGTACGTGTGTGCGTGCATTGTTTGGAGGGATTTGTACGCAGCCAAAATGTTGTCTGTAATTAATCTCCCTGGTATGAATGCGCTTTGATTCGGGGAAATAATTTTTGGCAAAAGAACTTTCAACCTATTTGCAAGCACTTTGGAAATAATTTTGTATAGAACATTACAAAGGCTTATAGGTTTATAATCAGAAACACAAGCAGCAATTGTTTTCTTTGATATAAGCGATATATAAGTGAAATTCAAATCTGTATTAAGAATTACAGAATTAAAAGTAGTAAAGATCGCTTGGCAAACCTCATCTCCCACAATAGGCCAATTCTCTTGGAAGAATACAGCTGAATACCCATCCAGCCCTGGGGCCTTCAAGGGGGACATTTGGAAAACAACTTCCCGAATTTCGTCAGTAGTGAATGTCTAAGTGAGGTGATTGTTCATTGCTTGAGTAATTCAGCCTTCTACTCCTTGGAGGCTATGGCTTATATCTCCCGTTGGTTCTGAAGAGAAAATCTTGCTAAAATATTTATGAAGGCTTGTTGGATCTCCTCCTCCTTGTCTTACAAACAGCCCCCTACATCTGTAATCTTGTCTATCATATTTCTCCTTCTCCATTGATTGGCACATGCATGGTAGTGAATAGCAGTTGCTATTTAAAATTAAATTGTAAGAAAGAACACTTACTTGGATATCAACGACCACTCATGGCTTTGGGTAAGAATCTTTTTGCTTCTCCAAGAACATGTTCTTTCTTGTTCAAGAACACGAACAATAATTTCTTTTCTTTTTTTTTCAAGAACACAAAGAAGAAGTTCTTCTTTAAGAACATGATAGATCTTAGGGATGTAGAGAACTCTATATCATTCTTCACATGTTCTTCATAAAGGATTCTTGGCATGGAAATTCGATTTATTCCATTGCACAAATTTTGAGGAGCCAGTAATAGTAACCTCCCAACAATGTGTATGCACAAAGTGTGGATAGCGAGGATATAGGTCTCATCAATTTCCTTGGAGCTAGACAACACACCTTATTGAAGTTGAGTTAGAGGAGAAGGAAGCGGATGGAATTAATGAAGTCGTTGGTGGTGATTCGTTCTATTACGAGGAGGAAGATGTAGTGGAGGCCAATGAAGGGTTAGTCCTCTCTCGTTCCTTAATCATTCAACGTTGACTCCTGACATGAAGGCAAGAAGAGCACCAACAGAAACATAACATCTTTGTACTCACTGCATGGTCAGCTGAAGGGTGTGTGATATCATAATTTGTAGTGGTAATAGGGAGAATATCATCTTTAAGGCGATGGTCATGAAGTTGGGCCTGAAGACCGAGAAACACCCATCCCAAGATTGGGTGGATCAAGTGAGATATCGAGACTCAAGTGTCTGATATGTACCGAGTAACCTTCTCGATTGATAAGGTCTACTTAGACTCAATATTGTGTGACATGGTTAAAATGGATGTGTGCCATATAATTTTTGGTAGGTCATGACAGTTTGACGTGGACGCCCAGCATAAAGGTTGGGAAAACGTGTGTTAGGGATTATGCCATAAATCCCAACATTTTATCTAAAAATGACATTCAAGTTTATTGTGAATAAAGTTATTAGTCACTAATCTATTTATTTGAGCATATGGCTTATGATCATTTTGCATGCTCATTATGTTATTTATATTGAACATATGAATGGTCCTCAGATTAGATTGCATGTGGTATATGATGTGAGTAACGATGTTATTATACAAGGTCTTAGGCCACAAACCTTGTAGTCTTAAATCTTTTCTTGCTTGCAGTTGATAATGGAATTGGGCATTTCATTTGTGAAGACTGTTACACATCAATCATGATGATATATCTTGATCAAGCGAAGTTGAAAACTTTCGGGTTGATATGTAAACGTAATGCACTGAACAGACCATGACAGTTTTTTTTTTTTTTTTTTTTAATTTTTTATTCTCCTTAAAAATATTGTTAATATGAATGATTGTATTTCTTGAGACTTATTATGATATTGATTCTAAATTCTGAGAGGATTAGGAAATCATATGTCAAGTGGAGATCACTTTGATGCATTTTATGAGTGAGACCTTTACTACTGCCAAAATTGTCAATGCGTTAGGTGGTCATATGTATCATTGTGAGAATGTCATTTCTCAGGAAGGAATCCAAGTTCTATATTTAAAGGATAAGAAATTTTCCCTTAAGATAAATTTTATAGATTCAATTATTCTCAGTCCCTAGCCATGGAATTTTGGTAAGGAATACCAAAATACTAAGGTACATGGTGAAAACATTTTGACAAGTATATAATACATAAAATCAGTTACTCAAGTATAAAGAGGTAGAAAATTAAAGTGCAATCTCATTCGGTTTAATTCTATTGTGAAAGATTTTATGTAAGAATTAAAAGTCAATATTAAGAAAGTTTAAGGGATTAATTGATTTAATAAAAAATATAAACTAGAGTGCAATTACAATTGTTTAGTTGAATCAATTGTAATTAAATAGGGATTTGTGATAATCAAGCCTACTTGAAACTAGTTTTTATTTTTTTCCTTTGGGTCCCTCACCAAGGTAATGTAAATTAACCAGTTTAAACTTTTTATTTATTGGACTACTTATTTTTTTAATTATTAAAATATGGACAAGAGAGAAACAATGCTTGAGGTGCAAGAATGGGAGACTAGGCTTAGGATAAAACCCATGCCCAAGACCACCACAGGCTGCAACTAGGCTGGGAATTCAATCCATAGTCTTGGTCGTGTTTTTAAGCAGTGGAGGCTAGGGTTTTCGAACCCTAGTCGTCCACTATGTAGTTGAATAGGAGTCCCACATTGCAAATTGCAATCTCATATCTCTCCTGCTAAGCCTATATGTTAGGTTATGTTTTGGCCTTATTCAATACAAAAGTTCCTAGTTGTACTTGAGTTGTTTTTTTTTATTAAAAGCTTGATGTGAGATTGCAAGCAAATTTGTGTAAAAAACATTTCCTATTAGTTGGGCGTCAGAACGGGCAAGTAATGGGACTTACAGAGTTTCTCTCGGCCTTCCCCATTAGATGTGTGTCAAAATGCGGATGTGACGGGATATCAAGAGTTGCTCTTGGCCTTCCACATTGGATGAACGTCAAAATGCAAACGTGATAGGATGTTTCTGAGCTCCTCGTTGGATGACCACCGTTATAGCGAGAATGTGAAGATTTTACTCCTTACGTCATTGTAATACCCCGACAAATCATTGGTTTTAAAAAAGATAAACGATTTACTCAAACACGATAAACATTTTCATAAAACAAGGTTTTATAAACTAAAAACCTAAACCCCTTATGAGAAACCCTAACCCCTCGAGGTTTTCCAAACAAAACCATGAATTTCACTCTCTGACTGAACGTTCGCTAGGAGGACCACCCAAATGTTTGCCCTTAACCTAAGCACGAACATTTGCTAAGGGGACCACTACGAGCGTTCGTTGACCAGTCTTTAAGCCATTGGATAATACTCAAACGTAAGCCTGAACCCATTGATCCATTGTGTAATAGTATCCGAACGTTCACTCACAACTCTGAAAAGTAATTTTAACCCATTCTCCACCTTTTCAGAGAAAAGTACGCCCCAAGCCCCTATATAAACACCTCTCTTCGTACCTTAGCCGCTCCTTACACCAGAAAATCCTAACCCTAGAGTGAGGAATGACTTTGAAGTAGAAGGAGGAGGCATTGGTAGACTTTGCAATTATCAAGGCATTTTCTTGTCCATTCTCATTGCCTTCATGGTGTTCTTGTTGTTTTCTTAAATATTACGAATTTTAAAGATGCCTGGACAAGTTTATATACCTATTTTCTTACAAAGACCTAGAATGTTTTTAAAGAGCTCTACACTCGCCTTCGATTTCTTTGAGTTTGCATATTAGCATGTTTTGATACGTTACATGTGTTCATTAGGAGCCAAAGATGAGACGTTCCACACCTTAGAAGCATCAAGCCATATTTGGGCTCCTGGTCGAGAGTTTTTACTCTTTGGCTGAACGTTTGATCACAGGGCCATGCATTCACCCAGAGAGCAGAACGCACTCCTAGTAACCTATATGTGTGAACTTAGGATTTCAACGGCCGCTTTTGTTAGTTAGAACTTAATGTGTCACTTCGAGAATTCTCTAGTACAGCATATAATGATGTGTCGTATTTCATTATAACATGGATTTGTGATGTCGGAAGACTCCATCGAGCGCACGAGGTGAGTAAACACTTATGACTGTTTTCCTTAAAAACATTTGATATGTCAACTGACCGAGCACACATATGATATGAGCATGCCTATATTTTTGTTTAACTTGGTAACTGCCTTAATAACTGGTTAATAAGATGCATCGTATGACATGGTACATTGGTATACGCGGTATAATGGCCATGGGCTGATTATATAAAACTTGATTCTCTAGTCAAACGTGTGTGTGTAGATGTGATATAAGAGCCTTGGATCCGATGGTTATTTCGAGACTGGCACAGCCTTAATTGTCGAGTCACTACAGGATGTACATTATTAGTACCATAGGCCACCCGAGGTTGGACTCAATCGTGCTGTTAGTATTATGGACGGTAGCGTACAATAACCGGGGCACCGGTATTGTATTACACGTCTTTCGGAACAGCATCAACTATGTTGAGAATGGGTAATATCTTGAGTAAACCATATATGATAATTATGTCGTATTAAAGCATTACTTTTCTGCCTTAAAACATTTAGGTGATTGCCGCTAGAAGTACACCCATTTCTTTCTATCAAATGATATTTTCATGCTGTATTAACAGAGACAATACCTCTTTCAAATCTTTATCAATTGCACGTTTATTTCTGCTCAATGATAACTAACTTGTGGTACCCAACTGTAAGGTTTACTTACTAAGTCGCTAGACTTATACAATTATTACATCTTGTAGGAAACCTCTTTCTAGGAAGAGGGGAGTGGCGAGGTTGCCACTACAGAATTGCTTAAGACAGAGATCTACATGTTGTTACTAGGTTTGATCAGATTATTATTTCCACTAGTTGCTCTATTTCTATATTTCGAGGATAATATATGCTTCCTTCCTTTATGGTTATCAAATTTCTCATATTTATTTCACATTCTTATGCATTAACTCTGATTATGCTTAGAGTGACGGTTTCCTAGTTAGCTACTAGTTAGCTATATTGGGGTAATTGTCAGTAACTCTACCAGACTGGTCAAAGCTAGATTTGGAAGCATTGCGATTATAACCCGATTCATTTCCCGTTAAGACGTTAAATTCTTAGAATATCATATTCGAGATTTTTTGTTATTTCTATCTTATTGTGACTTGAATCTCGTTAAGACGAGATGATTGTAAAATCTTTTGCTATAAATTATCTCTTTTGTTACTATTCATTTCAGACTTTTTGAATTTTTTCAAACTTTCTAAAATTTTTTCTCAATTGTTGGTTCCAAGAGAGAACATTGAGAAAGCTTTGTGGTATCCCTCTCTTGACGTGTTAATTGTTCCACCATCTACAACCTTTCAATCTTCAGTCGCAAAGAAGTATACGAGAGGGTCGGTAAAGAGATTCACTACATGAAGATAATCAACTAGGAGGCAAGCTGAGAGCTAATTATCTTATAGAGTTTAGAAACGTGCAAGAGTTTGTGAATATTTTTTACTGTCTGCAATATGGTTCTTCATATAGTGATTTCTTGAGTTTAACTGCCCTAGAGTGGTTTAATTTTTTGATTCGTTGAAAACAGTTTCCACTCTGTAACCAAGTTTCTGTGTTATGGTTGTGTTGATTTATTTTCCAATGTTTAATATTTAATATTTATTGCTTTATTAATTAATTGTGTTTGTTGTTTTTAAGAGTAGAACACGATCCTTGTGTTTTTACAATACAAATAGAAGCCTGTAGCTATCTCAAAAAAGACCATCAGTCCAGTTCTTTAGTATTTACTAAGAATTGTGTATTCTTAAGTATTTTCAAGAATAAGTTAAAAAAGTTTTCAAGAGCAAGATAAGAACCCACACTTTTTGTTATTCTTAGTCATTGGTGAAAAGACTTGAAGGTTTTGAGATCTCTGAGGCTACACGCGAATATTCTCATTGGAGGAGCAAGAAGATTTTGCTCAATTGCCAAGGAGTGGCTAAAATACCAAGTAGGTGTTCTTATTCTTTATTTAAAATAGCATTTTTCTTCACACTTTCTTCATAAAGTTCAATCATGGATTGAGAATTTTTATTTTCTGCTCCACAATCATATTTTTTCACTCATATTCTCAACAAGTGGTATTAAACCCCCGGTTATAGAAAACATGGTGAAGATAGTAGTTTAAAGAAAGCTGTGTTTTTTCTGTTTTTCTAGTGTTGCTGTTCGGGTTTGTTCCAGCGACTCAAAAATTGTTCAGAGACCCAAAACATGTTGTTAACATTTTATGATATTGATTGAATTTTGCATTCAAACAGTGTTGCTGTATTTATACAACAAGATTTGTTTGGAATTCGATCTTTTGTGATGCTTTTTGATCCTCAGTGCACCTGGTGGCTTCTAGTAGTTATTCAATATAATCCAGCCAATTCTCCACGCTTAAGTACCCTCTGGTACCATCAAAGGAAGGGAAATGGTGGTTGCAGAAGTCTTTAGGCGAACAACCTCGCTCAATAGCTTGCAGCTCAGGTCCTCGAGCATTGGCCATGGCAATTAGTAAATAAGTGGTAATTGTGGCTAGCAGCTGCGCCACGTCATGAACCATTCTCAAAAGAGTAACCAATTAGAATACAACACATGTTTTAATAGTCAACGGAAAAAAATTTTCATTTGACCAAAAATTCTTTTTTAATTTTTGAAAAATAGTTTCTATTTTTGAAAACTGCAAACTATTTTTTGAGTTTGAGCATCTCATTCTCAAATCAACAGATTCCAGCAAGACCCGATTGAGACCCAACACTAGCACCTGATGTGGCATGTTTGGTGTGACATGGCATGCTGTGTAACCTACTAATGCGGCTGATGATGTGGTAATATCGTTAAAATGAACCTTATATTTTATCCAAACAAGAAAGTTAACTATTTTGGATATTACATTATAAGTTCCCTTCGAATGTAGGGCAGATGATTGATGAATTCCCTAAAGGAATAACCTCAGCTCGCCACTGCCTCCAAAGGTTGGGTGGTGGCATCTGGGAATTTTCTCGTCTTCTCATTCGACTCAAAGTCGATTTATTTTCATACCATCTTGTAATGCCCCGTGACATTTATGTATTTATAAATACCTTGTGGCATTACTAACTATGCCTTGACACTAAACTCAATGGAAAAACAGCTATAAATGCTTCTTCTTTTATGATTCAAAATACCCTCGAAACTCTCACCTGACAATTACTTCGGATACTTGTCCTTTGCATCAATTTGCTCACTTTCTATAAAACAATATTTTAAAGGTGGAACTATGGGGTGTTTGGCAAATGGGATGGCCTAAACACTGTAGTTGATGTAGATTGATGTGAAAAAAAAGTAAAAATGTTTGGTATAAAAAAAATGAAAAAGTGGTATGGAAAAGTAAAAAAGTTTTGTTTTGTAGTGATTTTTTTATTTGAATAATAATAAAAAGTGAATGATTTGATATTAAAAGTAAAAAAGTTAGGATGTTTTGATGTTGATTTTTTTGGGAAATGGTGATAAACAGTATTTGGGTCAACCTCATCCCCATTACCAAACAAAGCCTATGAGTCTACTGACTATTACTCCGGATGCTTGTCCTTTGTATCAATGTGCTCACTTTCTATAAAACAATATTTTTAAAGGTGGAACTATGAGTCTACTGCATCGTAAGTAAAAACTCAACCAAAATAGTGTGTGATGTGAACCTTCTTGTCTTGATAAAACCTCTCTTTCTTTTGTTGTACTCAAAACATTAAAAATGTTTAACTTCACTTTCTTAAAAACCACGCATCAGTAGGTTTAGGATCATACCCCATCTATTATCTACTCTGAAAACATTACGAGCGTCATTTACTTTCCCACTAAGAAAAATTGGTAATATCAGTAGGGTTTAGGATCAGATCCATCAAGGTGACATCAATATTCTTTTTCTTTGATATATGATTGGAAGAAATTCCAATGCAAATGAAGTGGATCAGACGTCAAAAAGAAAAGGGTAAATGTATAATAATTTTTTTAATAAACGTGTGTTTGTGATCACCCACCCCATGAGGTTTAAACAATTGACTCACTGCTTAGCTTTGTCGCAGATATGAAATGAGTCATTGTGTATTTTTCGTCCAATAAAGTGACATTCGTAAATCTACGTTAGCATTTTTGCTACATCATATCAAAATAATAATTATTTATTTTATTAAGAGAATGCTTCACATCTCAAATTTATTTTTCAAAAGTTGATTCATAAATGATGTGTCACCCTAAATTAAAAAAATTAAAATCTAAAAAGGAAAAGGAAGGAGTGGCTGATTGAGCCGCTCCTTGCAAGATTGCCAAATATGGTGACTTCAAACATTTAAAAAAAAAAAAAAATCCCAAATTGAGAAAGAGATGAAACATATCAAATGAGAAAAGAAGAGGGAGAGAGAAAATTGAGAAAAGAAGAGAGGGAGTGGCCATGGTGCAGATCTGAGAGAAACACATTTCTCTGCACGGCAGCTCCCTCGCGAAAAGAAGAGAGGGAGTGGCCATGGTGCAGATCTGAGAGAAACACATTTCTCTGCATGGCAGCTCCCTCGCGTGAGGGAGCTGCCGTGCAGAGGAATTCCAAAAAAAATAATAATAATTTAATTGAAAATTAATTTAAATTAATAAATTTTTTAATTGAAAAAAAAATTCCAAAAAAAATTTTAAAAAAGAAAAATTAATTTTTTAATTTTCTGACGTGGGAGACAGTAGAACATTAGGAAATTCTGACATTCTACCCACTGGCACGTCAGGAAATTTTTTTTACTAACACCTATGCTTCTGACAATCAACGCGCGTCAGAAACGACACGTCAGAAATTTTTTTCTGACGTGTCGGACACTATAAAACGTTAGAAATTTCCAATCAAGAAAAAATTATTTTTTTGTAGTATCAAGAACAAGAACAAGGAGACAAAATTGCGTAGCCGCAAGAGCTCAAAAAGAATTTTGAGAGTGAAAATTATGCAACCTATGTGAAAAAATGATAACTTCTATATATGCTGTACTAAAATTCACAGACAAATTATTTTTGACTAGTGCAAAAGAGATAAAAGAGAGGAATTAATTACAAAACAATCAGTCTGAAACATACTAAAGAGTGTCAACAACATTTTATCCCTAAAAATAAAACTAAGAATCCAAAGAGATCAACTGTTACAAAAGCATCTAAATGGCATGCTGACAAAAATTCAGGAACCAGATTTTAGCAAGCAGAAGATAATAGATAGAGCTCTATGTTGAAGAATACAAACCACGCATCTATTATAAAACAGAAATTACAACGTATTCTGGCCCCAAACATCAGCTGGAGCATATATATCTAGGTCAAACATATACTAATGATAGTAAGCAAATGTAAAATGAAAGCCACATCTAACTGTTTTCATGATCACATACTCAGTTTACTGAGACTATAGCGTTTTTGAAATGCAATGCTAAACTTCTCAATCCAAATTCAATCCATGGCTGAAATGATGCTCCAGAAATGACATACGTGAAGCCTTCCTCTTGATCTGGATCAGCTTGTCTCCAATGCACCATGGAAAACTAAGGAAATGAGCTCGGTGCATTCCCTCATTGTAGGGACCCCAATACCTATAATGATAGGTAACATGATACCAGGCTGAAGCTTTTGCATATACAACATCAGAGTCAGAATCTGAGTCACTAAAACCCTTGTTGAACCAGGTCCTAGCTTCCTTTCTCAAGGACTTCACCGCATAATTAATTGCTTCCATATCCCTCCTCTTACTGAAACATTTTGACATTTTTAAGATGTTGCCATTGAGTATTTCAGCTTCTGCTTCGATCCCATAATAGTCCATTAAATTTCCCAACTTGGAATCATATTCATTTTTGTAATCGAAAGCATCACTGATGTAGTCCTCAAAGCCATCTACTTCCATGTCGGAATCATAACATTGCTCTGCTACTTCTCGGGTGAAGGGATTTATAGGGCTAGTGCAAGATGCAATGTCTATCACTTCTCGAAAAAGCTTTCCGATCACAGATTGTGATTCATAGGTGCGTTTATCAGGCTTTTCCATGAAATCTGGATATATTTTGGGGCGCAGATTAAATGGTACTTCGACTACCACACCACTCTTTGGGCAGTCAACAGCAATTGAGTGTAGCTTTGCAAGCTTAATGCATTTACCACTCATTGCCTTACGAGGCTCCATATCTGCAAAGACCTTGTGGGCATTATCAATGATTCCTAAATTGTCATTGACCATGTACTTGGGGAAATAGTCTTGAACTTCCTGTAGCACAGAACTAACACGCTTTAGCATGAATGGTATAGAAGGAATTGATGCAAACAGGATGGATACATATGGAAGAGAAATGATAATCTTAGAAAGAAAAAATACTATTAATTAAAAATTTAATGGGAGCAAAAGCACATTTCAAGGGTCCAACACATTAAAAAGTTTCTTATGAATGCCTTACATATTAGGACTCATGATATTGATGCTTGACAAATCAAAAATGTGATTGAGTAGTACCTCTATTGTAACATCATGATCGACTAGCACAGTTGGTGCTGGGCTGTAATCCATTGGTTTAATTTGTTGAGAAGGAATAAGAGCAGGGTCCCAACAGACAAAGTATGTATCTCCATCCAAATCACTCCCCGAACATTCATTTGGGTGAGGTCTGACAATGCAATTATTAGACTAAGTTAGTCAACAATGTATAACTAGAGAATGTTGTATGCAACTTTCCAATAAGCGTATGTCTGCAAGGGGGTCAAGTATGCATAAATGCTGAATTTTATGCTGCTCTACAATTATGTGTAAACACAATTTGTCGGTGTATGTTTATGCCTTTGAGGGTGTGTGTGCACATATTAATAGGATTTTAGAAGTATCTATTATGGGATATCAGTCTTACCTCGGTCCTTTTTGCGGAAAAACAACACAATCACCCATGTGCTGCAAAGCTGGCACATTAACAGCCCTTAGAACACGCACATCTCCTGGATAGAGACAAGGGTTTTTAGCAACAACTACGTTGCCCTCAAAAATATAATTATTTGGGTCTGAACTGCTGGGACTGAACTTGAGCGAGGAATTGCTACCGAGCTGCTTACTAAAACGAGAAATCTGCACAAATATTTGACCATACTCCAATGTCCCGGTTTCATCAAGACATCCCATCATAGATCTTCCATTTGGAATATATATCCTTGATTTGTACCGCAAGTCCATCAATGTAGATGCACGTAATACTTGTAGCATCATAAAAAGAAATGGTTCTTCATTTGGCTTGTAACCAGCAGCTAGCATTTCCTTTAGCATGGTTGGTATCTCTCCTGGGAACATAAACTCCAGTGCCTCCCGTGCGATCAACGAATCTGTTAATATAGCATTCAGTTGATCTATTGTCTCCCTTTGCTTCTTTATGAAAACTTTATCCTTAACCCCGAGGTAAGATAAAAGAGTGATAATTTGGTGATTAAGAAAACAAGGTTGATACTTGCTCCATGTCAAAACATCCAGGGTAGTATTCTGTGAATTGTACTTGCACATGCTCTTTCTCAGTGACAGCTTAATCGATGATGTTGGATCAACAGCAACAACACCTTTAAACCCACCGTATCGAATCTGAAATGCAGATGGAACAGAATTTCTGCAGCCACATTTTGAAGCCACTTCGCGAGCCAATTCTGCAGATATCTTCCCTATGCCATCAGAGAAGAAACAATATGTGATTCCAGATCTTTTAGCTTCTACATCAGGAATCATCTCAATTTCGTGCCTACCAACGTGCATAGTTTTCCTGGAGGAGCTAAACGATTGACCAAGTCTGGCAGCATATTTTGCGACATTCCTTATTTCACGAAAATCACCCATCCACTCTCTGATGTCTGCTGCAGTAAGACCAGTTCTTGAAGCAAACATCCAAAGAGAATTTTCGCGTAATTGACTGTTTGAAAAGGCAAGAAACTCAAACTTCTTATCACCAATAACTATGCCGTTTCTTAGAGTGGACAGTATCCTCTCATAAATGCTAGTGCGCTTGTCGTCCTCATTCGCAGAAGATGCTCGAGGAGATAAAACTGTCGAGTGCAGTTTATCCAAGTCCTCATCGACAAAAGAAACGCGAAGAAAATTATCAATATCTTCAGGATAATTGCGCAAGATGCGATTGGAGAGACTCACCTCTGGACCACGGAAATATACTTTAGAAGGAGTTATTTGAACCCTGTGTACATATACCAACCCGTCATCTAAAGATATTGCAGGAGGTGTTGGAAGTCGCCCATCCGTGGCGTATCTTTTATACTGCTCACTAAGCCACCTTACAGGCTCATAGCAGCAGTCTTTTAAATGATACAGTTTGTCCAAGGCACTTTCTATATACTCAAGTTTTATTCTTGTAGGATCGACCAACCGACAAAAATTGATATCAATTGCTGGCCCAGGAAGACACCCATTCTGAACTAAGGAGTTGATCTTGAACAAGATTTTATATGGCAAGTTGAAGCCCGGGGGTGGATTCACAATGGGGACAAGACCTGAATTGCAGGAGAAATTAGACCCTTCCTGCAGAACAAATTGGCCTTCATTCTCTTCATAAAGCAGAAATTTTGGAAGCTGACACTCAAGTGGAAGCTCCAAACATAGAGCAGAAGATTGGCCAATGCCACAAAAGGGAGTGAAATCAACTTCCCGGAACCACTGGTAACCTCCACGAGCACAAGAGACATCTTTCTTATGAATCTTAGGAGCACCAAGCAACTGGAAATTGAAAAAGATTTTGTTAAGAAAAATTGATAAAAAAACTTCACTGTCACAGAGCAATGAAAAACATTATTTCAAGAAACTGAAATTGCACAAAGTGGACATGAGATCATGAACAAGTAGAGATGTGATATTGCGAAAAACAGAAATTTATTCAAGTATCTAATGAAATTGGTAAACCAACAAGCTATAGAAATGAATATCAACTTGAAGAAGTTAAGTGTAATTTTTTCGATATAAAAAAAAAAAAACCAGATAGTTAAGGTAATATTGGGGATTACAATGACATTAAATTGCCGATTTCTGAAAAAAAAAAAAAAAATGGTTCCATTTCAGGGCATTAAAAAAATGCTATGCATGCCAATAATCTCAGTGGTTTTTTAAAATATTCCAGATTCTTTGAATGATAAATTCCCCTTCAAGATCTGTTATGCAGCTACTTCAACGCTAATAGATTCACTCTACATGAACATGTCTACCAACACCAACACTCACAAAATAGATATTCCATGAAAAACCAAATTCAATCATCCTGTAACCCCCCCCCCCCAAAAAAAAGAAAAGCGAAATTCTGCAGAGAAGCTATTACATCTTATGCTTACAAAAAAAAAAAAAAAAAAAAAAAAGCGAAATATCTGCATAGAAGCTTACCTGTTTCAATATTCAATACAGACAGCCAGAGTGTTCAGAGGTTTCCTCTCTGGTATTTTCCGTTGTGGGAGTGAGGTGTGAAAAGAATGGGCTTTTTTGTCTAATTTTTTTTATTATTTCGCTATCCAGTGGGTTTAAAAGGGTGATGGTTAAAAAAAGAGAAATACTTTAGATCAACAAAAAAAACATGCAAAAATTATAAAAAAAAACTTCCCTAAATTAATAGTCTTAGAGTCTCACAATTTTAAAAGGTATTAAAATAGCTTATCAAAACTATCAAAATGTATACAATAGACTACTTATTTTTTTATTCTTATAATACCCTTATTCTTTTAACAAATAAAATAATAAAATAATCGTAAAAAAAAAAAAAAAAACAATGGATGAATAAAACCAAATTTTTAACAGAATTTGATTCCAAGGATTAAATTGTTTTTTTTTTTTATTTTTTTAAGTACTTTGATTTTACTTTCATATGACATGATGTAATTTGTAATTTAGGCCAACTACAATGAGTAATTATTTATTTATTTCAATTTTTTTTTTTTTGTATTTATTCGCCCATTTGCTTTTTTTTCAAAAAAAAAAAAAAAATTGTTTGGTTTTTTTTTTTAGAATTATTTTATTATTTTATTTGTTAAAAGAATAGGGATATTATAGAAATATAAAAAATAAGTGGTTTTTTTTTATGCATTTTAATAGTTTGATATGCCACTTTAGTACCTTTTGAACATTATAAGACTCTATTGCAAACGAATATTAGTTTGAAGAGTTTTTTATATTCTTCCCTAAAAAGATTATATTTTACCCATTAAAAGTTAGGGTATAGGTTTCCACTTTCCAGCTAGGAGGCTTATTATTAGGAGAGAAGAGGAAATGAAATGTTGCACGTATTTTTATTATTTGGTTTCCAAATATACAATTTTTTTTTTTTTTATGTGTTAGTTAATTTAAAATTTATAATAATCTATTTAAAATTTAATAATGGTTTTCACTGCAACTTAAAGAATATGTACTTAGAAATGTAAGAATAAAAGTAACATTTTTTAGGCCACCATATTATCACTCCATGTTAAATTAGATACTTTTGTATTTTTTTCACTCAAAATATCTTTAAATTTTTTTTAAAAAAATAATCATTAAAACACTTAAAAGGTTGGCCATTTTCATATTAGCCCCCATTAATTTTTTTTTTTTTTTCAAATGATTACTTTTATATATTCTTAATTTATTTATTAATAACTTTAAGGGTATTTTAGAAAGAAAAATATAAAAATATCTATTTTGACATGTAATGGTAATATACGGGCCTTTCGATGTCATTTTCTTAAGTTTTGAGGTATAATTATAAAATGGGTAATAATTAAGAAGTTAAAGTATATTTCTCCAAAATTAAAAATTCTAGGTAGGGAATTGGTCAATATCTGGACTCATACTCTATGGGGTTGCATCTAAACATGTACTAAAGTAGTATTCACTATGGCATATGTAATTTTTTTAATGGTTTAAATTTGATTAAAAATCAATTATGAGAAAAAAAAGAGATAATCATGAATAAACTGTTAAGAAAACTATTAAATTATCAGTTATCATAAAAGCTTAAGTTAATAGGAAGAAGTAAATTTAATCACTTAATCATTAGTTTAACACTCTCTCTCATGAGTGGGTTCAAACTCCTTTTTAATAAGTGATACCAACACGTAGAATATTTAATTTAAATGAGAGGCTAAATTGATGGACTAACATTATAAAACTCTAAGTTTAATGTTTCATAATCTTAGGACTTTTGATTCTAATACTATGTTAAATTACCAATTATCTTAAATATTTAAGTTGATAGAAAAAAATTAAATTTAATCGAAGTTAACATACACCGAGGAAGTTACAAGTAATGTTATTAGAAAGTAAGCAACAAACCTGAATGAGAAGAAACTTTGAAGCTTGGCCATGTGGTTGATGTAGCTTAATCTGCAAAATGCTGTCGGAGGAGATTTCAAGCTTGTATTCTTCAGAGAGATCAGAAAGAAAGAAGAACCACTTTCTCTTTCTCAAATCAAACCCAACAGAAACACCTTCTTCCGGTTTCCAGAGCACAGAAAATGTTTCTTTTGAAATCAGATATCCAAAGTGTAACGCTTTGATATCCATGCTATGTAAGAAGTAAGGACAACCTTGTCTTTGGAAGAAAAAAATGATTGAAAGCTGAAAGGAAAGCACTACTGCTGTGGAAGAAGCAAGTGCTCATATATGTTGTCTATAGACGAGCATGCTGCAGCCCTTAAACTTAGGAAATAAGTTGAGAGAATCACAACGTTGTTACTTGTCATTCCCGTTTCCTAAATCTGAATTTCTTTTACTATATTCCTTCAAGTCTCGGTCTCTCATGTCGTTGACGAGCAAAGGTCACAGAGTTCTGATGATGTGGACCAATCATAATATAATTAACGTCATAGAGCTCCCCCACACTGACAAGAAACTAAACAGAAGAGAGGGATCGTACCTTTTGCTCCCCATGAATCCATGATGGGGATATATTCCTCCTTGCTTGGCAAGGTTTAAACTCAAAGAGTGATGAAATTGAGATGACCACTTCTTGACCAAGGCAACGATCGGGAAAAAGTGAAAAAGTGTTGACTAACAAACTTGGGCACCAAGGGGATGAACAGAATGTTTGGATTGTGATTGGCCAAGGCTACTTCACTTTACCAATCACATGGGCCAGTCTTGCTCAATCTTGCTCTTGCTAGCAAAATTGCAACTTTGCTGGTGCAAAAAGCACGAATGCGCTAGAAAATTATATTTCCCAGTGCTTTGCCCATACACCAATAGTTTATCGACGTAATCTTAAAAAATTTGGTTATACGAATTCCATGTAACCAAAATTTTAAATTTTTTTAAAAACTTATAAAATAATTTCAAAATTACCAAAATTCTAATAAATAAATTAAATATCATTCACAAATCCTGATAAACAAACACTACAAAAATTTAAGGGTTTTGCGACTGATCATATATATATATAATGACTTTTTTGCCGAAAAAAAGTCAGTATATGGTTTGTGAAGTTCAAATACTGACTTTTTCAAAATGGCAAAAAGTGCAAAGACTAGAAAGGAGATAGTGCCTTTTGAACAGTGAAAACGGCACTATTTGGTGCAATTTTCAGCAAACGGCACGTCACCTTCTAAAAGGTGTCGTTTTGCACTGTTCAAACGTCACAACCCTTTAAAAAAATATTAAAAAAATAATTTTTACCAAAATAATATATATATAATTTTTATAATAAATATTTAAATTTTTTCAAATAAAATTTAAATTAAAAAAAAAAATTAGAGGAATGGGTGGCCCCCAAGCCACCCCAAAGGTGGTCGGAGGTGGCGCCGGCCACCTCTGGGGTGGCTCGCAAGCCACCCCTCCCTCACCTGTGGCTGCGGGTTTGGAACCGGTAGCCACTTGATTTATTTAATTTTTAAAAAATTTCAAATTTTGGTACATTTTACTGTTCACACATCACTATTCGCACGTGAATAGTGATGTGTGAACAGTAATACTATTAAAACGTCACTATTTTAGGAATAGTGACGTTTGAAGAATTAAAAAGTTGTAATTTAGTGACATTTTCTAAAAATGTCACTAATTCAAATGTCATTAAACACTTGAATTTTTGTGTGGAAATTAAGATCCTCAAAAACTAATTAAGTATCATTCACATAACATATCTTCCCAATGAACAAATTAAACATCGTTCACAATAATTCATTAGTGATAAACAAATTAAACATCAAAAATCTTTGAAAAACTAACGTAAACATCATAAACAAATTGCAAAATAAAAATATGTTGTGGAGATTGTCCCCCTCACCTAAAGGCACCATGATCGTAGCCCCCTCTGCCACCTCCATATATAGTTTATGTTTCCACGCTCTCTTAATCCTTCATTCCTATAAAGGATTAGCCCTTCCAGATGAAAATTGACCATTATTGTTACCTGGAGATTGAAAAGAGCCACCATCAACTCAAGAAATCAATATGGCCATGAATAGGCCCGATCAGTAGTCCATAGTGAATCCCCAAAAATGCAATTTGTCTATTGTGTAGAACTTCCACGGAAATCTCTAACAAATAGATCAAAGTCACTGTCAATACAAATTGTCTATTATGTATGAATAAGATATTTGTAGAAAAGAAATAATTTATAGGACGTAAGCCCATTTCCTCATTCAAATAAATAACTGATAGAACGTAAGATCAAAGTCCATGTCAATACAAATTTTGAGACCTATGTTAAATCAAGTAAATCGATCCATCTTAGTAGGGTTACTGGCTGCACCAGTCACGAATAATCATTGGATCCAAGGTCCATATAACACATATAATTGACCATAGAATCAAGTCTATATAGTAAGCCCATGGTCATTATTCCGCACGTATATGTGTACCATGTTATACAATGCATCTTATCAAATAGTTGTTAAAGCAGTTACCAAGTTATACAAAAATATAAACATGCTCATATTATACGCATGCTCAGTCAGCTGACATATTGCACGTTTTTAAGGAAAGTGTTCGTAAGTGTTTACTTACCTCGTGTGCTAGCTCGAGTCTTCCGACATCATGAATCTTTGCTATAACGAAACATGACTCATCGTTATATGCAGTACTAGAGAACTCTACAAGGTTTCATCTAACGAAAAGGGGCTACTAAAACCTTCGAACCACACATTTGGGACTAAAGGGCGTGTGGCCTGCTCTCTGGGCGAGCTCTCGCTCCCTAGGGCGAGCGTTTGGCCAGAGAGTTAAGGCTCAGCAAAAAACTCTCAAAATGTGTTTTAGGCTCCTATCTACAGCTATGGGTTGGTACTTCTCTTCCTAGGCTCAAAATAGATACATGTATCATAAGGAAAACACAACACAAAGAATCAAAGAGGTGTTTAAAACTTTTTGAAAACATTTCTTTGTTTTGTAAGAAAATGGGTACAAGAGCTTGTCAAATCATCTTTAAAACTTGTAACACTTGGAAAGCAGTCAGAACAATTAAAAAGGCATAAGGGAAGGGCCAAGAAATCACCATAGAAGATATATAGCAACGACTCCAAACTCTCTCATTTCTTTCTCCAAGCCTCTCCTCACATTAGAGTTAGGCTTTCTAAGGTTGAAGGTGGCTAAGGGCCGAATAGCATTGGTTTATATAGAGGGTGGAGGCGTGCTTTAGGTCTGAAAAGTGGAGAATGGGCTAAAATTACTTTTTAGAGTTGGCAGCGAGCGCTCGCATACTGTTGAGCGAGCGTTCGGTACTGTTCACACAATGGATAAAAAGGTTTAGGCGTATGATTGGGTTTTGTCCAATGGGTAATACATTGTTCATGCAAGTGCTTGTGTGGTCCCTCGGCGAGCGCTTGCACCTAGGCCAAGAGCGAGTGCTCATGTGGTCCCGAGGAGAGTGTTCGGCTAGTGAGGGTGGTTTTGAGATTTTTGCTTCTAAAAAGTCTCAAGGGTTTGGGTTTGGTTTATTTAAAAAAGGGCTTGTTTTAAGGCTTTGTTTTAAAGAAACATTAACAAGTTAAGTAAGAAATCTTAAACCTTTTAAAACAGGTGTTTTGTCGGGGTATTACAACTATGAATAGTAACTTCTCTGCCTGAATTTCATAACTTAATCTTCTCCAAGATCATATGGATCTTGAGCATCTTTTGAGAATGGTAACTTTACTTGGTTTGTAGAAGAGGAGAGTGATTGAAAGTAAGATAACAGACTCCAAACACACCTAGAGGGGGGAGGTGGAGGCGGTGAAATAGGTGTTTATCACAAAATATACGGAATTAAAAATATGAAGCAATAAGCAATCAATCACCAAAATATGTAAAGTAGTAAATCATGCAGACACAGATATTTTTGTAACGAAGAAAAAACCTTTTAGAAACCGTTCTAAAAGTAAAACCTCTCCTGGGCAACCGAACCCAGGAAATCACTATAAGAAAATATTGAAGAGATAACAGACACAGGGACACTTACAACCCTTTGCCTTGGTCCTGTAAGATCACCAAGCCTCTAGCTCATCTCCTACCCCACAATCTTCTTCAAGTGATTCTCATTTACTGGACCCTCCCGATAGACTTCTCCACAATTGATTACTGATGTGGTATTTTTGTGTCTAAAAATATCAATAATAAAAATAACCACTCGCAATAGTACGAATCCTGTAGGATAGGGCTATATTGAGAGTGTCGAACCTCAAGGACTGCAGGGGTTTTATTATCAAATTTGAAAGATCAAGATTAACTTAATTAAAAAGAGAATTGATTTAATTTTCTTTAAAACTTAAAGTGCATGAAAATAAAAGAGATTTAAAATAAGAGAGAGTGTAGGGTATTGACTTCACCTCTATCCGCACAACAATGGCTAATCATAATTAATCCCAGAAATTCATTCTATGCATATTATAAATAAATAAGAAACTACCTTATTAAAAAATAAGCATAATCTATCTTCGGTTGGCACGGGTCGTCCACCTAACCATTAAGATGCGGTACGACCCGTCTTTCCTAGGTATAAATTATCAAATTCTTTAACAGGATACATATAATCAATGAATAAGTATAACCCATCTTCGGTTGGCACGTATTGTCTACCTAAATTACACTAAACTAGGGTGTAGTACAATCTGTCTTCCCTAGGCATGGCCTATCAAATTCTATTGATCATATGTCAATTAAACCCATTGTATAACCATCATTCTTATAATCATAGTAAACAAGAATGATTTGAGATCAATAAAAGTAAAATACTTTCTAAGACAAAAGAAGAATTTCACAAATAATGATTTTAGAATTTAAGAATAATTGCATTTAATATGAAGAACAGAAATCAATTGTAGCAATCCTCATAGTTATACAATCAACATGCATAAATTGAAAATCTAGAAGTTAAATACAATCAAACCATTGTGCTTGGATAGGGTTACATCAACACCCCACGAAGGGGTTTAGCCGCTCATAATCTTCTAAGCTCCAAAGACAATTTTCTGATTTCTAGCTCTAGGAAGCGGTGTGTCTCTTTTCTCAATGCTTAGAGGCCTATTTATAGGGCTTAGGAGAGTCCTAGAAGCCCTTGCAATCCTAGAAATTTCGGAGATTTAAGTCCAAGTCCAATTAGGATAAAGAAAACCTAAGTCCAAATCGGAATAGGATTCGCCCAGAATTGCGTTCCTATATTGCGGGGAGATTTTGGCATTGTGGAGCTCCGAATTAGGAAAATGCTATTTCACATTGATTTGTAGAAATTTGAGTTATCTTTCCAGTGTCGCTTGAATTATCTCAATCGGATATTTGAACTGAAAGTTATGGCCAAAATACCGAGATGTATGCAGAATCCAAATTTGAATCCAATCCGATTTTGACTCTAATTTGAGAAATTCCGAATTAATCCCTTCCTTTATTTGATTAAATTTAACCACAACATATAGGTCATCTGTTATGATTGGCTAAGCTTAATCATCTCAAAGTGTGCTTTTAAGCCCAAAATCAATGAAATTAATTGCATCTTTATTTATAACCTGAAAACACAAAAACAACACAAAATCAAACAAATAACAACGCTAAGGAATTAACATATGCAAATTAAGGGGCTTGAATGTGCAACATTCGGCGCTTATCACACCCCCAAACTTACATATTGCTAGTCTCTTAGCAATACAAAACAGAAAATAAACTGAAAAAACAAAAAGATAAATCCATCTTTCGTGGGATATACGATTGCATTTAGCGTATGCAACAAGCCTTTTAAACCCCTAGGAATTTCCTAGTGGACGAGTGAAGTCTCGTGAGGGTTTTCTAGGAATGTTACCCACAAACATTGATGTCATTATGTCATTCAAAAGGATAAAGCATCACAAAAATAATGGTTCTCATTCATTAGCAAGCTTAAAATTATAAACTCCATCTTCAAAATTTCAAGGAGTTACAAGTCAAATCACTTACCAATGGCAGATTGAGATACACAAATTTCAATTAGTGCAAAGTGAACTAACACATAATCATGAGGCTTCAAAATAATTCCATTATGAATGAATCAACATCTTAGAATTTATTGGACTTCATATCAAATGAAACAACCAGGGAATACTTTTTTTTTTTTTTTTTTTTGTAGGCTTTGCAATGCTTAGCTCCCTTAAGCTTTCTAGTTGACCCATGTATCGAGTGTTAGGCCAATGTCTCCCAAACCAAATGGCTTTAGGGTACTAGGTGTAAAGACACCCCTAAGGACTTACTAACTCAAGTCAAAAAGGCTACGAAGCTAAGCTAGCCATTTTATTAATCAACCCAAAAATTTCACTTTTTGACGCGAACACTCACTGCTTAATGAGGCAAGAGGTCCGGTTACTCAGCGAAAAATTCAAACTTGATTTTTTTTTTTTTTTTTTTTAATAGCATGCCAAAGTTATTCACCCAATATATCACCCAACATAATTCAAGATATTGAAAACAAACATAATTAGTCTCAAAATTCATACCTCACAGACATGTGCTAGTGTGCTCAAGATAGATTTAAATTGAAACAAGAAGCATCTCATGTTGCCAAAAGTAAGTAATAAGACTCAAAATCCCTAAGTCATATGATCATGTGTTCACAACTTTAAGCCTATCAATGAATTTCAAACCAAAATCAAAGCTCAACCATATGCTTAAGAATGACATAACAATAATAATGGACCGTGTTTTGTTTTTCCATACCCCCAAACTTGAATCATACATTGTCCCCAATGTATGTATAGAACTAAAGAATAAGATCAAGAGTACAGAAATACCTGAATGAGCAGATGTGGGCATATCATACCCCCAAACTTGAATGCAAAAACACATGTCCTAAAAATAAAGTGATACTCCAACCAAATACCAATCAAGTGCACACATTGTTGTAAAAAGATAAACAAAGAATGAAGCAACAATGGATAAAATAAACCTGGATGGAGATCATATGCCCTGGTGGAGTGAAGAGTCAAGCGCACAGGGCCTGCACTTGATCCTATGAGGTATTTCTCAATGTAAGTCCGAGTCCCGAAGGATCTTACCTCGATCCTTCAGAAGTCCAATCAAGCTCTTCCATCCCTTCTTCTTTATGATCATGTAGCACTCCACAAGGAAGAGGATTCTTCTTAACATCCCGAAATTGCTTCTCCCAGCTAATAGGTCTTGATGCTCCCCATGACGATGTTCAGGGTGTTTGTCCCGAACTGGTTCCATGATCAACCTCTTGTCTCTATGGGAGTTCTCAAAAACTGGGGTAGCTAGGGAATTTGCCAAAAAAATTTCTACCCCAATGAAATCCACTTCAGCAACCTTTGGATGAAATATGTCCCCTGTGGGGTTGTCATCAGGTGGTGGAGTACTTGAAGTGAGAGGCATAGGCTCCAGTGGGTTTCTCCATGATGGGGCTCCATATGGAGGATTAGGAGGTGGGTCTTCAATAGTTTCTCCAATGTCATCCAAGAAGAAACATGCATTCTGATCAGGCACATTCTGGAAGGCATTGAAGATGTTCAATCTGATCTTCATATTCCCAAAAGAGATCTTCATTACTCCGGTTAGGCAATTGATGCATGCATTGGCTGTGGCGAGGAAAGGACGCCCAAGGATGACAAGAATTTGTTTATATGGATTTGGGACTGGTTCTGTGTCCAGAACTATAAAGTCAACTGGATAGTAGAACTTGTCCACCTTGATAATGACATCTTCCACAATCCCGCGGGGTTTCTTGATTGAGCGGTCAGCCAATTGCAAGACAGTACTTGTCGGTTTCAATTCCCCTAGGCCCAGTTTCTGATATACCGAGTATGAAAGCAAATTAACACCAGCTCCTAAGTCGAGGAGAGCTCTCTCAATCTCAGTGTTTCCGATGACGCATGAAATTGTAGGCGCTCCAGGGTCTTTGAACTTTGGAGGAGTGTTATGCTGAATCAGAGAGCTTACTTGCTCGGTGAGAATGATCTTCTTGGGAATGTGCTTCTGATTTTTCCTCTTTTGAGTGCACAAGTCCTTGAGAAATTTTGCATAGGCTGGAATTTGCTTGATGGCCTCAAGGAGTGGGATGTTGATTTGAACCTGCTTGAAGGTTTCCATCATGTCTTGTATCTTCTCTCCTTGTTTCCCAAAGTGGGAGGGTGCCTTAAGCCGCTCTGGGAATGGGACCTTAAGCTCATATGGTACCTCAGGAGTGTGGGCAGATGATGAAGATGACTCAATGCTTACTTGTTTACCCTTGTCCTGATGCAGATTCTGTGGGGCCTCAATTTGCTCATCCTTCTTTTCTTCCACGTGATTGTCAACCAGTCTTCCGCTTCGCAATGTGGTGACGGCTTGAACTTGCTCCAGATGAGATGTGCTTTCTTCTACCATGTATAGTCCCCTAGGGTTGGTCACTGGCTGACTTGGAAGCTTTCCTTCTTCCCTCCTGTTGAGGGTATTGGCAAGTTGTCCGACTTGAGCTTCTAGCTTGGCAATGGAGTGGGTATGTGAGTTTAATCTTTCCTCTTGAGATTTGATTGACTGCTTTATCTCGCTGGTCAGCTCATTCACTGCTTTTAGAAACCGATCCTCAAAATTAGACTCTGAGGGAGATTGGTAGTGCTGCTGTGGAGGCCGGTAAGTGGAATGAGGTTGGTAAGGCTGCCTGTTGGATTGAGCTTGATTGTATGGCCCTGGGGCTGAGTTGCCCGAATTTGAATTCTCCCACGAGAAATTTGGATGATTTCTCCACCCGGGGTTATAGGTATTGAAGTACTGATCATTACCCAGTCTGGAGAAAGCTGCATTAACCTGCTCATTTGCAATATCAGTATAATTTCCAGTAACAGGGCAGTTATTTACCTGATGCATAGGACTGGAACATAATGAGCATGATTCAGTGTGTGTGTGAGCACCATTAGGAGCAAAACCAGCAGTCAACAGAACTTGGTCTAGCTTCTTGGTGATAGCCTCAACTACTTGGTTGGCTATGTTTGGGAAATGGCGTGCTTCATACAAACTCTCTGTCTTGAGTGCTTTAGGTGCTGGTGCCCTTCGTCTGGTGGAAACCCGCTGAAGAGAATTGTTACTCAAATTTTCAAACATAGCCCATGCTTCATCTTCACTTTTTAACATGAAAGTTCCCCCACATGATGCATCCACCATTTTTCTATAGGACTCAGTTAGGCCATCATAAAAACATTGCACTAGCTGCCATTTCAGGACAGCGTGGTGTGGACATGATCTAAGCAAGCTCTGCAACCTATCCCAAGTCTCATGGAAATCCTCTCCCTCATACTGGGAGAAGGTAGTGATGGCTCTCCTAGTATCATTGGTCATTCCTATGGGAAAATACTTCTTAAGAAATTCTTGCTGTAATTGAGCCCAAGAAGTAATAGAGTTAGGTGTTAAGGATTGAAACCAATGTTTGGCTTTTTCCTTGAGGGAGAAAGGAAAAAGACGCATCCTTAGGGCATCCTCAGTGAATCCATTCATTTTAGTTGTATCACAAATTGCTTCAAAATCACTGAGGAAGTCATAAGGATTTTCAGTGCTAAGCCCTAGGAAAGAAGGTAAACTTCGTATAGTGCTGGGCTTAATTTCATAATGGGTTGCCGTAATTTCTGGCAACCGAAGACATGTGGGAGTAGTGTAAGTGGTAGGCAGGTAATGATCTTGCAAAGCTACGTGGTTACCGTCTCCCATGGTCTCAGTGGAACGCTCTTCTAGCAAATTAGGGGTCCTTTGGGATCTAATTTGTCTAAGAGTGTGTTCAATTTCAAGGTCGCAAGAAATTAATGGAAAAGATAAAGAACGACCACCTAGCATAAACTAAACAGAAATTTAAAAGAAAACAGGAAAAAATTAAGCTAAAACAGAAAAAAAGAAAAAAAAAAAAAAAAAAAAAAAGCTCACAAACGGCCTTAGAGCACTTAGGGTTCTGGATGCAGGATGCCGCAAGTGCGCTCGATCGCACGGCAGGGTGCGCTCGAGCGTATTGCCACAGTTGGGTGCGAGCGCAGGAGTGAAGGGCTCGAGCGCTGCTGGCTTGGATCCTGCTAGAGTGCGTCTGTGCGCTCGATCGCACGCGGGCTGCGCTCGATCGCAGTCACAGAGAAGGCAGCTACGGACCTGTTTGCAAATTCTAAAAAAAATAATAATAAAAACCAAACACAACAGAATTAAAATTAGCAACTTAAAATAGAAAAATAAATCATTAAGCTAAAATTAATCCCTAAATTTAGATAATGAAACCGTTAAGCAGTCCCCAGCAACGGCGCCAAAAATTGATGTGGTATTTTTGTGTCCAAAAATATCAATAATAAAAATAACCACTCGCAATAGTACGAATCCTGTAGGATAGGGCTATATTGAGGGTGTCGAACCTCAAGGACTGCAGGGGTTTTATTATCAAATTTGAAAGATCAAGATTAACTTAATTAAAAAGAGAATTGATTTGATTTTCTTTAAAACTTAAAGTGCATGAAAATAAAAGAGATTTAAAATAAGAGAGAGTGTAGGGTATTGACTTCACCTCTATCCGCACAACAATGGCTAATCATAATTAATCCCAGAAATTCATTCTATGCATGTTATAAATAAACAAGAAACTACCTTATTAAAGAATAAGCATAATCTATCTTCGGTTGGCACGGGTCGTCCACCTAACCACTAAGATGCGGTACGACCCGTCTTTCCTAGGTATAAATTATCAAATTCTTTAACAGGATACATATAATCAATGAATAAGTATAACCCATCTTCGGTTGGCACGGATTGTCTACCTAAATTACACTAAACTAGGGTGTAGTACAATCCGTCTTCCCTAAGCATGGCCTATCAAATCCTATTGATCATATGTCAATTAAACCCATTGTATAGCCATCATTCTCATAATCATAGAAAACAAGAATGATTTGAGATCAATAAAAGTAAAATACTTTCTAAGACAAGAGAAGAATTTCACAAATAATGATTTTGGAATTTAAAAATAATTGCATTTAATATGAAGAACAGAAATCAGTTGTAGCAATCCTCATAGTTATACAATCCATATGCATAAAATGAAAATCTAGAAGTTAAATACAATCAAACCATTGTGCTTGGATAGGGTTACATCAACACCCCACGAAGGGGTTTAGCCGCTCATAATCTTCTAAGCTCCAAAGATAATTTTCTGATTTCTAGCTCTAGGAAGCGGTGTGTCTCTTTTCTCAATGCTTAGAGGCCTATTTATAGGGCTTAGGAGAGTCCTAGAAGCCCTAGTAATCTTAGAAATTTCATAGATTTAAGTCCAAGTCCAATTAGGATAAAGAAAACCTAAGTCCAAATCGGAATTGGATTCGCCCAGAATTGCGTTCCTATCTTGTGGGGAGATTTGGGCATTGCGGCGCTCCGAATTAGGAAAATGCTATTTCACAATGATTTATACAAACTTGAGTTATCTTTCCAGTGCCACTTGAATCATCTCAATCGGATATTTGAGTTAAAAGTTATGGCCAAAATACCGAGATGTATGTAGAATCCAAATTTGAATCCAATCCGATTTTGACTCTAATTTGAGAAATTCCGAATTAATCCCTTCCTTTATTTGATTAAATTTAACCACAACATATAGGTCCTCTGTTATGATTGGCTAAGCTTAATCATCTCAAAGTGTGCTTTTAAGCCCAAAATCAATGAAATTAATTGCATCTTTATTTATAACCTGAAAACACAAAAACAACACAAAATGAAACAAATAACAACGCTAAGGAATTAACATATGCAAATTAAGGGGCTTGAATGTGCAACATTCGGCGCTTATCAATTACACAATACATCTTCTAAACAAACAATCACTCTAAGAGAGAAAAGCTTTCTAGCTCACATGAATAAACACTCTCTTAGCACACAAGGATTATCACACAAGCACCTTAGGATATGACCAAGTATTTTCGTGCTTTTGCCCTCCTGAAATCCTTAAGAAATTGAATAACCCAAGTCTTATATTTATAGGCATCTTTGGACAGTAATACTGGGCGTTCGGGTGCCCTAGTCTTCACGTGCTGAAGTGGCGACAAGTAGACAGCTTTTCCTAGATTCCTGCATGCATTTAGTGCACTGAGTTGTCCACTCCCCAACTGCCGTTCGGACGCAGCGGACATAATGGCCAACAACCCCGTGTTTCTTGCAAGCATTTATGGGCTGTTTGGTTAGGCGGGAACATGAGCTGTCCACTGACCACTACCGTTTATACGATGACTCTTGTCGTTCGAACACGGCGCACTTAATGGCCATTGTCCATTGATCAACTACTGTTTGTACGGCCAACGAAACCAAGCGAATGAAGCTCTCGGGAATTAGTATTGAAAGTGTTCACAAAAAGCACATTTGGACTGCATGCAAACGGTCATTGAACGGAGCTCTCAGGAATTAGTACTGGAAGACTGCATGAAGCTGCAAGTCCGAACGGCCTTGCTTCCCATTCAGACAGTCTAACCTGAAGATGTCTTTGATCACTTCAATCTAGAGCCTAGAGGGATTTACATTTTGGTCACCGAATTTAGCCAACAAAAATACTAACAAGGATGATGCTAACGCAACTTCAACATAATCTTTTATGCCTTCTTCTTGGAGAAGAAGACTTCTGCAAAGATTTTTGAGATCTTCTTTACATTGAACGTAGGCCAAATTGAAACTACTATTGTTTGTAGATTTGACTTGTTTGCTAGGAATTGACACTGACTTGAGTAAAAGAGAAAAATCATAATTGTCATTTTTGAAAGTCAGAAATTAATAATAACACGTGTCGTATTTTTATTGGGTATGACGTGGCAAAGTGACTGATTTTATTAATCTACTTAGCGAAAATTGATTTCAGTGAGTAAACTGTTATTTTAGCATACCTTGACGACCTATAAATTATTTGTTATATCACAAGGAGTGATTTATAATTTAGGCCAACTACAAGGACCTATAAATTATTTTTTATACCACATAGAGTGATTTGTAATTTAGACCAATCACAAGGACCAATTTTGCATTTATCCCTTTAAAATTAGAATAATGTCCACACATCTTTTAACTTATTTTATTGAACTCCCCAATGTAAACAATTAATTTTCACACTAACCCTCATTATTATTATTCTAATTTAAACTAATACTTCAAACCCATTATTATTTTAACTGCAGTATGCAACTAATATTATCACACCAATAATATTATTATTTAATCTACTAATTCTTTTTAGTCTAAATTAATTCCTTTAATATCTAATCTGTCTAATTAAATTATTATTTTTATTTAAGTCACCCAATAATATTATTAGGCTATAACCTCTTATAGAAATCAAGGCTTATAACTTGATAACCTCCGATCAATATTTATTCCCATAAATATTCATATATCCTTATAAATTCCTCAAGAAGTAATATTAAGCCTATTATGAATATTAATATAATCTTATTATCAAATTAATATCTAATAAATGCGGCATTAAAATATGGGGCACTACACTAGCGATGGCCCAGCTGGGTCCTGGCGGGTCCCAACCAAGTCCCCGCAGTGTCTTGACTGGGTTTCAGCTATCCCATTGGGTCCCAGCGAGTCCCAACTAGGTTCCGCAGTGACCCAATTGGGTCTCGGTGAATCCTAAAGGGGTTCGAGTGAGGTCTTAATCGGGTCCGAGCAGGGTTCCGATCAAGTCTTGGCGATGCCCCATTCAGGTCTTGGAGGTGTACAAGTCGGGTATCGGCGAGGTCCTAGTTGGGTCTCGACGGTTGCCCGATGAAGTCTTGGCCAGCTCACACTAACCCTCACAGAACAAGGTTGTGTCATGCATATGGTACATTTAAGGTGTAAGTGTAGTTTGTTGATCACTCTGGATTGTTAAGATATTCATAAGGGCATGCATGATTTATTGGATATCTATACAAGTTGTATTTCCTTTTTTTTTTTTTTAAAAAAAAAGGGGTTTATTGTTTATTTTGTTTTTATATTAAGGGGGAGGATCAATTTTTTTGTGTGTTATTTTTTTCTTTTTCTTTCTCTGTGATTCCATTTTTTCAACTTAAAGGATCAAGACTCACTCACCCAAGGTATGTTTTCTTCCCTTCTTCGTTTCAGTTTTGGTTTCGAATCCAATTATAGGATGTGAACGTTTTGGGTTTCAAAGTGCCATTTCAAATTGCTTGATTGCTTGATAATTTTTCTTCTATCACAGAAGTGTAGCACAATCCATACGACTTCGGAGAAAGATGTGAAGTATATCAAGGATAGTTGCTGGCAAGAATAATCTTTGTTTAAGTAAATAAGTAGAATTGTCTGGTTCTACTTATTTAAGATTTCATGGGTTGTTGGTTTGGTTGTTTAAAAATCTAGAATTTCATTTTTGTGTATTTCCTTTTGTCCTTCCGAGACAAAAAGGGGGAGTTGATTTGATGCGTCATTTTCATGTACAAATTAATTTTTGTCCCCGAATGGCCAAAAGGGGGAGTTTGTTGGGTTATGTTTTGGCTCATTCGGTTTGCATGTAAAGTTGGTGAAAATGAAGCATCTTAACATGTCTAGAAAAAAAATTCTAGAAGGCAGGTCCGGACTCTTAGAAGTCAGGTTTGCACCCAATTTCCAGAGAATATCTATTGAAGGGCATGTCCGGACCGCCAGAAGCCGGGTCCGGACCCAAAAACCAGCAAGCCTATTTTGAAGGGCAGGTCCGGACCGCCAGAAGCTGGGTCCAGACCTGATTTCCAGAAACTGCATTTTGATGAAGAGGTCCGGACCGCCAGAAGCTGGGTCCGGACCCCATTTCCAGAAAGCCTCGATCTTTATGAGATGTCCGGACACAAGTGTTGGAGGTCCGGACATCGCTAGGTTACGCATATGTAACCCTAGCCATGTTCGGACCCCAGATTAGCCCTGTTCGGACATGGCTGCTTTATTTTGTTTTATTTTCTATTTAAACACGATTTTGCTACATTTATATGTACGTATTTTTGGAGAGCAAAATCAGAGAGCTTAGAGAGAGATATTGTTCTCTTATTTGAGAAGGGATTAAATACGTGAAGCCAATCGGTGTTCCGATGAAAGGAAATCTTATAGAAGAATTGTGCCAGATGTTCTGGAAAGGGCTACTGCGGTAGAAGTCAAGTGGGTCGCTTGTCGTGTACAAGGAAGAGTAAATTGCAAAGGTTTTGTAATTCTTCTTGTATTCCTTATTCTTCTTATAGTGGATTGATTTCCTGGGTTTGGCTGCCCCGGAGAGGTTTTACATTTAGAGAGTTCTCTAAATGGTTTCCTCTTCGTAACCAAATATCTGTGTTCTTGATTTTCATTACATATTTGTATTTGGTTGATTATTGATTGTTAGGTTAGATCTTATTCCGCTTAATATTTGTGAATCACCTAGACATTTGAATAGGTGTCGTTTGGAGTCGTTTTTAGAATTTTCAAAACCTAACTACTAATTAAATAATTAGCTAGGTTAACTTACCTATCTACTAATTAAATAATTAAATTACCATAAATAATTAAATTACCATAATCAACTTACCATAATTAACCTACCTTAAATTAATCAACCCTTTTCTTCAAAAATTTATTGACGTGCCACAATTTCTTGACGTGCTACATGTGGCACGTCAATAAATTTTTGAAGAAAAGGGTTGATTAATTTAAGGTAGGTTAATTATGGTAAGTTGACTATGGTAATTTAATTATTTATGGTAAGTTCGTGCTACATGTGGCACGTTAAGAATTTCTTGATGTGCCACATGTGGCACGTCAAAATTTTCTGACGTGTCTCATGTTGACACGTCATTAAACCCCATCTGGACACGAATCCCCATGCCAGCTCCTTCTCTTTCCTTGTCCCTCCTCCTTTCTTCCTCCTCCCGCGCATAGCTCCCCCCCCCCCCACTGCATTTTTCTCTCTATTTTTTTCACCGTCAGCCGTCAATATCTCCGCCGTCACTGTCGCCCTCCCCCGCTCCATCTCACACTCACTCTCTCACTCGCTCACCGGCCCATTCTCATCGTAGTAGCTCGCTCTCTCTCTCTCTAACAGCTCGTTCTCTCTCTCTAACAGCTGTTCGCCTTCGCCATTGCCATCTTCGTCTCTGGCAGTTCTTCGGCCTCAGTTTCTCCATCTCCTCTCCGGCCGCATTTTCTCCGCTTGGGTATGTGTGTGTATATATATATATATGGAAAAAATATAATTTAGCTCCCAAACTACCAGTCATTTCTATTTTAGCCCTATAATGTTCAAAAAGTGAGAAAGTAGCCACCCAAACTACCAAATAGTTGCAATTTGGCCACTTCATTAGTCATTACCATAAAAAAGGATGGAAAATTCAAAATTACGTCGTTTTGGCAAGGTTAAGCTACTAAAATACCCTTTTGAAAAAAAAAATCAATTTTAAAAATGCCCCCCCAAAGCGACGTCGTTTTGAGGAAAAAAAAAAAACTGTGGTTTAAGTATGGCTCGCCGGCCACCCCAGGCCATGGGGTGGCTGGGCGGCCACCCCCAGACCTGTGGGTGTGGTTGGGCGGTCACCCCAAAGGCCTAGGGGTGGCTGGGCGGCCATCCCCAGACCTGTGGGTGTGGTTGGGCGGTCACCCCATAGGCCTAGGGGTGGCTGCCCAGCTACCCCATGGCCTGGGGGTGGCTCTATAGGGTGGCCGGCGAGCCACTCCTAACCACTGATTTTTTTTTCCCCCTCAAAACGATGTCGTTTTGCAGGGCAATTTTTAAATTGTTTTTTTTTGTTTTTTCTTTTTCCAAAATTCCTTAAAACGACGTCATTTTTGGGGGGCATTTTTCTAATTGATTTTTTTTTTCAAAAGGGCATTTTAGTAACTTAACCTCAAAAAACGACGTTGTTTTGTATTTTTCATCCAATTTGACGGTGTTGACTAACGGAGTGGCCAAATCGCAAATTTTTGGTAGTTTGGGGAGCTACTTTATCACTTTTTGAACATTAGGGGGCTAAAATGGAAATAGCTGATAGCTTGGAGGGCTAAATTGTATTTTTCGATATATATATATGCATTTCCTATGTATTTATGCATTTATATTTATATGTGTCTTATGCATTTATATGTTTTTTATTGTATTTATATGTTTTATATTGTTTTATTTTATCAATTTTATGTTTTATTTTGTCTTCAATTTGATGATGTTTCGTTAATGCACTAGATTGAGTATTTGTGAGGAAGTAATTGATTTGTGAGCTATATTTGGTGATTTTGAGAAGTAATTGATTTGGGGATTCTTGAGAAGTAATTCATTTAGGGTCCACATATATGGACACTAAAAAATAAAAAAGGGACTAACTAACCTAGGGTGAATTTATTTAGGGTTCCCATATATGTTTGCTTAGTGTTTAACGGTTCTAGCATTTAAATTTGGAGTTTAATTTGTTAGAAATAGCAACATTTGGGGTTTGAAGAAATTAATATGCATGGTTAATGATTGACAAATAAGAAATGCATTTGTCAATATATATATTTGTGTGAATTATTTGGTAGGTATAGTATGTACATGTTTTGTATTTTTTGTATGGACTAGTTTAAATGCATTTAAATATGGACTAGTTTTGGTGTTGTTTAGGTTTTGCAACTTTACATCATGTAAATTACATGTTAAAAAAAAAAAAAATGAAAAACCTAGCAAGATTTCTTTAAATTTGTACTATATTAATTGGTTTGTATTTAGATTAAGGGTGTGTATTTATTTGTTATTTTTAGTATTATATATTTGTGCCTAATGTACGTAGAGAAAAATGAACAAGACTTGGATGACAAAGTCTAGGGGTACAAGGGAATACAGAGACGGGTATAGATTGTTTGTGGACTTTGCATTTAGTAACTGTACAACCCCTGATGCATTCATCTATTACCCTTATAAGACGTGTCGAAATAACCAGCGCCTCCCGCCCAGTTTTGTATTCGACCACTTGACAGGTGGTAAAGGAATAATGACTACATACACACAGTGGTACTATCACGGTGAGAAGCATGTACGGGGTCCGGCTACAGGCTCTAATTTGAATCGTCCGGCCGCTGATGCGGGTGCAAGCATAGATCAAGGTGAAGACATGCACGCTATGTTGCGTGATTTATTCGGTATGTACGAAGTCAGGGAAGACAATTGTGAGCCTTAGGTCGTGGTGCAAGGGGGTGAAGTATTAAAGTATTATGACCTGCTTAAAAAGGCAGAGAAGGCACTTCATGCTGGGACTAAACATAGCAAACTGAGTGCAACTGTACATCTGTACAACTTGAAGTGTGTTGGTGGACTTAGTAACGCGATATCCTCGTCTTTCCTTGAATTCATCAATCAGTTGCTGCCTGCGAGTGATGAAACTTTGCCAGTTAATACATATGAGGCGAAAAAGTTTATACGAAACATGGGACACAGGTATGAGAAGATTCCGGCGTGTCGTAATGACTATATGTTATTCTGGAAGGGCAATAAGGAGTTGGATTCATATATCGTCTGTGGAAAATCTAAATGGAATGATGCAATCCATTTAGACGAGGATGCTCAACCCATATATTTGAGTAAGAAACGTCCGGTGAAGGTGTTGCGGTTTATGGGACATGGGACTCGGATATGAGAAGATTCCGGCGTGTCGTAATGACTGTATGTTATTCTGGAAGGGCAATAAGGAGTTGGATTCATATTCCGTCTGTGGAAAATCTAAATGGAATGATGCAATCCATTTAGATGAGGATGCTCAACCCATATCGGCGAGTAAGAAACGTCCGGTGAAGGTGTTGCGGTGGTTTCCACTCATACCACGACTAGGCCCGGTTAGGATGGTTAATTGCCTGGTGGAATAGGTGCGACGGATGACTTGCAGCTCGAGGACACTGCTCTAGCCCTGTTTGTAACATACCCAGCCCGTTAAGGCTGAGTTTGCCACTTTTCTTCTTACTCAACAAAAGTTTTTGCAAAGATCTATAAGGTCTATCAGAGTACTTGATTTTAAAGGATATGATCAATGTATAAAACATTCTTCAAGAGATATTATTACAAGCGAAATTAGGAAACATTAACTTTAGTTGCGGAAAATTATATTATTATAATAACTGATATGAAAAGACAGTGAAAGTTAATAATTATTCCCGACCCCATTCCGGCCTCCTATTTCAGTGTCCTTTCTACCTGAAAACAAGAAATAAAACTGAATGAGCCCAAAAGGGGCCCAGCAAGTAAAATCCACAACCATAAATAGTTTTACTCCTTGTTCTCAGTTTTGAAAATCGTTTTCACAAATAAATATATATCCAGCCATAATAATACATGTATGTACGGTTGCATCTCCCGTAGCATATACGTACTATTACATCTAGTAATAGATCATCGTCATAAATCATCTTTGTAAATCATCATTGTAAATCATCATAGTATATTATCGTTGTAAATCATCATTGTAAATCATCATAATATATCATCGTTGTAAATCATATTATCATTTTTTCATATTAGGGCCCATGTACACTGTTACCCCTGTGTACGAGGCTTGCGGGTCCTTGTAACCATGGCACTGAACTTTGGCCACAGCCATGCCCGACCATCAATTAACTCTTTTCTTGGTGCACTCAACGGTCTGTTGATGGAATACCACCTTCTGGCATAGCCTCCTTCAGTGGTTTCGCCTCCATCCAAGTATCGGTACCGAACTCTCATCTTTACTTATCTTGGGGCCAAAAATACTCTCCTCCATACACGTGCCCTCATTTCATAAACATTTAACTCATTTCTTGTACTTTTCTTTGTACTTCTTTTGATGCATCTTAGGGCAACATGTAGGAGGGTTTATCATCATTCTTCTTTCTTATAATCATCATCATTTCTCAACTTTCTTTTCTCAAAAATGGAAACTTTTCCAAATATAAACTTGTGTACTTAGAAAGCATTTAAAGAAATAGAAACTTTCTAAATAATTCTTTTAGAAATCCTTCATGCATGCAACATATCTCCATGACAGGTAAATAAAATAATCATTTACAGTTTGATACAAGAATGAATAAATAGCATGACATGAAGTAATTTTAGAAGGGGTAGTGAATTTACTTACTTCTAGACTGAAGCTAAAAGTGGTCTGAAGGATCTAGTTGCTCCAATCTGACTAACACCACTAGTATATCTTTTGAAACTAATTTCTCAAGTCCGTTCTCTCTCGTGTTCTTTCTTTCTTGCAACGCTTTGTCTCGCCCTTTCTCTCTCTGTTTCGTGTAAACACTTAGAGAAAGAAGAAAGACCGAGTAGAAAACGGAAGAAGGAAGAATATGTGGAAGAGAAGGGAGAGGAGTGGTGAAATTTGTGAAGGGGAAGAACTCTATTTATAGGGAAAAACCAAGTACTATTCTACCTTCCATTTTACTATTCCATCTACCAACACTATTATACCTACATTTATCCATCTACAATTCTAGCCTCATTTTACCATTCCATCTACCAACACTATTATACCTACATTTATCCATCTACAATTCTAGCCTCATTTTACCATTCCATCTACCAACACTATTATACCTTCCTTTATCCATCTACAATTCTACCCTCCTTCTACTAATACTATTATACCTACCATTGACTATTCTACCTTCCCTTACTATTTACCTTCCATTTTACTATTCCATCTACCAACACTATTATACCTTCTTTTATCCATCTACAATTCTACCCTCCTTCTACTAATACTATTATACCTACCATTGACTATTCTACATTCCCTAACTATTCTACCTTCCATTTTACTATTCCATCTACCAACACTATTATACCTACATTTATCCATCTACAATTCTTCTTACCATTTACTATCCTATTATTTCACCAATTATCATTCTCTAATTACCACTCTCTGTAATATCATAAATTTCCCCAGAATTAAAATCATAAGCTAAAATGAATATCAAAATAACATCATCATCAAAATAATCTATTTAAATAACTTTGAAAATTCCGGGGCGCTACACGGTTAGGCCCTCACCAGGTCCGGACGATAAGTAAGAATATATGCCTAGAACACCAATATATACGTCTTTATTATTTTTAGTTAGTATTCAATTCGAAATAACTAACATCGGTAATTATTAATGTGTTAGGTATCAATCCAGATGGAAGCACCTGTTTAGAGATGTTCACCATTAACGACTAGCACAGGTTGCCAGGGGTCCCCGCCGGGAAAAGGATCGTACTCGAGTACAATCATTCATGGCATCGCGTAGGATTTAGCACACTGAGATTTAGACGGATGACTGATTATAAGGAGTGAAAATTATATTAGAATACGGGACGACTGGACGAAGGTACCGGAGTGTACGAAGGAGGGATATATTGGACGCCTTGATGGTATGTTTTAACTAGATGTTATATGATAGTATGTGTATTTTATTATGTCAAATGCTCCTAATGTATGTATATATACGTTCTAAGTTGTGATATATATATATATATATATATATATATGTGTGTGTGTGTGTGTGTGCGTGTACATATACACATATATATTTTTGTTTTTTTAATTTATCAATTTTTAACTTGTGCAGGTGGACTTTTACGTCCTGCCCGAGTGCAATATGAAAGCCGTAAAAAAGGACGTGTTTCGAGATATGGGCGTCAAGCTGTGGACTTGGAGGCACCAATTAAAAGACGATCTTGCCATTCAGTCGGACGATACTCCGGATACCGTACGGGCGAGAATGGGGCAAGAAAAGCTCGACGAGTACGACCCTTTCGACTTGGAGATCTTGTTGGATAAATGGTGTGAGTTATACTATTATTTTGTTTAGTTTCATTAATTGTAATTGTGTTAGCGCTCACATATTAAGATTTTTAATTGTGTAGGAGTATGCTGCGCATATGAAGAGATTGCGAGCATTGAACAATACACCCCACTGCACCGGGTCGAAAAGCTTCGCCAGGCTGACACATGAGGAGGTATGTGTGTAATTTACCCTATACTTATAGACCGTAATTGTGGGCACTTCTCCAACAAGAGCACAGTCGTACATCAAGACACACAAGAAGAAGGATGGTAATTATCCGAATGACATAATCAAGGAGAGATGTGTATGCTACTCACATTTCATATGTTGTTTTGCTTATATATGTGTGTGATAATTGATTTACGATTAATAGTTGTATGACGCACCAATAATTAATGTAACATACAGGAGAGGATGGAGGAGCTAATGCCTACTGACCTTGCAGCATCGTCGAGCGTGACAGAGGGGATGGTACGGTGGGCGCCAAACGACGCATACGCCCAGACGATTGGAAATAAGCTTGAGTACGCTGGTAGGGTTCGACAGGTTGGACCGAATATTCTACCTGTGCGGGGCAGCATACACTCATACTATACACCGTCACAGGCACGCTCACAGAACCCCAAGCACTTCGCAGTCTCACAAGACTCTCTTGACAGAGCACTTGAGGATGAGAGAGCATAACACAAGGCACAGATGGATGCGCTGTAGGCCGCAGAGCGGGAGCAAACAGATGTGCGGGTAGCTTAGTAGGTGGCAGCGCAGATGGCTGCGAAAGATTTGCAATTGGCTGAAAAAAAGGCTCATATGGCCGTACAGATTGCGGAAATGGAAGCTCAGATGACAGCAAAAGTTGCCATATTTGAGGCCCGTTTGCGCCAGCTCGAGAAAATGATGCAGTTGAGCTTCGCGCCCGAGGTGACTCAATATAAGGCAGCGCCAGACAGAGCTTCCCCACCCTTTGCGATTGTGAGATCGTCGGTCGATAGTGGATCAGGTAATGACATTTTTTAATGGTCAATGTGATTTTAGAACTGTCCTCATATATATGTGCACCTCTAAATCTAGAGTTTGGATATTTTGTAGTGATTGTCATTAATGATGTTGCAAATCTTGTTGAATTTGGTTTATATCTTAGTTGGTTTTGTGCTGGATGTGGGTTAGAGCTTTACATTTGAAGTGTTTGGCATCGTGAAATGGACCACTATGGTCCTTGTAGAATGTGACGTCCATTTGATTTGATCACGAAAATATGTTAGGGATGTAGATATAAATCTGAATTTGTTGAGTAGGATGACCTTTGTTTACATAGTGATGTTGCTCAATGATTAAGACTTGATAAGATTCTATCATATTGTTTGCTGATTGTTTGTTTTATCATTTGTAGCTAGTGGCTATGGAGAGGATGCTATTGATATCAATGATGACTTGGATTGAGGAAATGGTTGGCCATTCGCACTTGGTGAACATAAGTTGTTTTGTTGATATAATTGTATTTGTGATAGTTTTCTTGGCCGTTACGGTTATTATGAAACCGCTACTGTCGTTAGTGCGAATCCCGAGAGTGGTGCATAACTGTCACAGCAATTGACCCGAGAATGCTTGTAATCAATGTCAATCCCAAAAATGGTGCGTAATGGCGGTCATTATCATGAATGTCAATCTGAGAGTGATTCGCAACTATTCCTGTAATCAATGAGTATCCGAGAGTGTGGGTAACTGTTGATGTGATTAATGCATATGTTTGACCTCGAGATTGTTGGCTTGATGATCACTGCAGACGTGGTGGGAGTAAGTTATCCCGGGCCAATATAGAATAGCGATGACGATGGGCTTAGACCTTCGGCACTGGGCTGGGCTTGTAGTATCATTCTGGGCTTTTATCTCCGACTATGGCGCCTTGGGCTTATTGCATTTGGTATTATTTTTATGTGTAACAGTTACCCCCTGAATTCCTTCTGTTGAGGCTTCGAGAGAAGGGAATTCTGATGCTCGGTTTCCTCCTTTTCCTTGAAATGGCGCATTCTTAAGATATTTTGCCTCATCCGACTCATTGAAGCCGTTATTTTTGGCATTTTATCCATTTATGGAACTCGACAATCACGTGTCCGAGATATCTGGTGGTTAGGTGTGATGCATCCTAATAAATACGCCGCTGCTTCCTCCACGTGTTTTACTTCGAATGTATGGCGTCGAGCGTGTGGCTCGATCTTGAGCTGGGTGATGGCTGTCGGATGGCATTTTTGGTCGCATCTTTTGAGGGAAAGGATGTCATGGACCATGGCTACTTCCCATGATGGGGATATATTCCTCCTTGCTTGGCAAGGTTTAAACTCAAAAGAATGATGAAATTGAGAAGACCACTTCTTGACCAAAGCAACGATCAATAGAGAAAAGGTGTTGCCTAAAAAACTTGGTCACCAAGGGGATGATCGAACAGAATGTTTGGATTGTGATTGGCCAAGCCTACTTCACTTTACCAATCACGTGGACCACGGCTTTTCAATCTGAAGCTCTCGTGGAAAGTGCCCTTTACCGATTGGAGTGGAAAACTTATTTAAAACTTAAGCAATGCCCATATGAATTGTACAGCATCAACGACCATTATCTCATTTAATTTTTCTTTATGTGCATAGAAGATACTAGTGAAACACATGCATTAATTCGCTTTCTTCGTTTTGTGTGGAAATAATATAAGTCTATATAATATATGGAGGTTAAAGCCAAATTTAAGATATGTTCGTTGAAGACTTTTAGTGTTTTGAATGCCAATTTTGTTTTTGGTTGTTTTCTTATGCGACATAAAAGTGAAAGTAAATTTAATATTTTGAAGAGTGTTTTTTGTTTTTGGTTATTTGTTAATGTCTTTAGTCTAAGAACAAAAAATAAAACAGAGACAATAAAGTCGTCAATAAATATGAATTAGGGTCATGTTTACTCCAGAATGTAGGTGAATTTAGATTAGGGAAATCTTAGGTGTTCTCTTGGTCATAGATGCATATTATTTTTTAAAAACTAGGTGAGAGAAATAAGAACCAATTTTTTTTTTTTTTTTAATTTTTTTTAAGAAAATAATATCCACCTAAAATTAAGAGAACATCAAGAAAGGATCCGGCTTCCATGTGGTAGTGAAAACTACCGCATGATTGCTGTTGCTCAAAACGGGGTTGTTTTGGGCAATAAAAAAATAGTATTTTTTAAACAAATAATATAAAATTCATTAAATATAAAAAAAAAATAAAAAATAAAAAAATAAAAAAAAAACTAAAAATATTAAAAAACTAAAAAAAATCAAAAAAATCAAAATCAAAATCAAAAGGGGTAGCCACCACCTTGGGGATCGCCGGACCACCCCAAAGGCCACAGGGATGGCTCGTCCACCCCCAGACCGGCCATGGGAGGTGGCTTCAGCCACTCCCTTATAATTTTTTATGAATTTTTTATAACTTTTTTTTAAAACCTACCTTTTCATTGGTCAAAACGGTACCGTTTGGGTAACATCAGCAATTCGGTATTTAGATTACGAAAATCTTAGGTGTTCTCATGGTCATAGATGTATATTATTTTATAAAAAATAGGTGAGAGCTAGAAATACGAACTAGTTTTTTTTTTTTTTTTTTCTTTTAAGAAAATAATATACAACTAAGACTAAGAGAACATCAAGAGAATACAAGTAAAACACCTAACAATTCCCCTTTAGATTATTACAAGTCTGAAGTCCTTATTCCATTTTACCAAAAATAGATAGAAATGTAACTCATTCTTCCGTTATAACTTATAATGTTTCCAAATTCCAAGCACACCGCCCAAAGATGTATGTCAATTTCCACTCACAGTCGCTTTAATGTTTCCTTTTTATGTAAAGTTGTCTACTGAAGATATTTATTTTTGTTAAAAGATAATAAGAAACTGGCACATGGTTTTCTATTTTATTTTTGCAAAAATGTCTTAAAAAAATAGAAAAAATATAAATAATAATATTAAATATATTAAATTCAAATAATGGTCGATTTATGTCTTAAGGTGATAATAGGGTTGATCGAATTAAGTCAACATTAAACAATAACAAAAAAATTTGAAATGTTTTGGTCGATTTGACAATGGGAATCACCCTATAACCATTTAAAATGTTAAATTTAGATAATATTGGTGATGTAATAATATTATTTTTAGTGTATTATTTCACAATTTTTTATTTACACTAGGAGCTTAGTACTGCCATTGGGTTATTTGGGCTTAAGAGAGTTCGTTTTCTATCAAACTTCACTATTCCTCTTCCAACAAAAATCAAAGAAGAAAAAACACAGAGGAGGGAAAAACGACATTGCCGTTCTTCCTTCCTTCCCTTTCGCTGTCCCTCTCCCTCATCTTTCTCCTAGTAACAATGCTTGGCGTCTCTCTGTAATCTCTTCCGGTCTCTGTTTTTGGCAATTTTGTTTTAGATCTAAATTTAGATCTAGTTTTTCATACTTAGATAAACTCATCTCCATTGGATCTACCAACAGAGTCGCGTCTTCTTGGAGATGTCTATGATGTCATGCTTCTCCACCAATGCTTATAGTGGGTTTTTGTTTTTGTTTTTTTGCTTTGATTTTATTTTTGTTCTTCTGTCCTAGCCTTTGGGTCAAGGATGTGTGTTTTCTTTTGAACTTTGGGCCGAGGAGGAGTAGATTGGTGTGGGAGATTATCTCTCATGGTTGAAAAATAAAGTTTTGGAAATTTTGGCTACCTAAGTCTTAGATCTAGTCTATCCAGAACAAATCTGTTTTATAAATGAAGTTGTACATAGGTTAGCGGATGCCGATGTCATAGATAGTATTTGATTATAAGAATTTTCTGATTGTATCTATGACTTTGTAATTTCATAACTTTTGATTATGTTATATCAGAGTTATATACTTTGTGATGTAATATATGTTATGTTCTGGATATTCTATCAATGAAATCTGAACGATTACTGTTAAATAAATAAATAAATAAATAAACTATTCCTTCTACTCTCACGTTTCTTTTCAATAACTAATATTATAATTTAATTTCAAAAAAGAATAGCAAAAAATACAAATAGTAATAATGAAAAAGGAAGAAAGAAAAGAAATGTTGATGTCAATAAACTCAAATAACTGTTGATTAATATCCTATAGTAACGATTGGGTCGATCAAATTAAACCAAAACTAAACAACAAAAAATAGTCATCTACTTCTCACATATTTACCCACCATAAAACCATTTTATATATTAAAATTTTGTGTCACTTTCATGTTAATAAATGTTTTGCACAGCTACTGAACCCAAGTATGAAATTGTTAGAAAGTTTTGGCCTCTTTAACAATTTAGCCACCCCAAAACCATTAAAAATATTAATGCTAAAGAATAAAACTGTTAAATGGTGCACAAAAAAATAATAATATTACACTTCTAATAACCAAAATTTAACCTTATAAATGGTTTTGGGGTGGGTACGTAAAATTATTAAATAGGCCTAAACCTAACAATTTCATATGCAGGTGCATATCGTTCAATAGTTGTACAACGTACAATTTCACGAACAATGTGGTTAATGAAAAGTGGGTTGAAAAAGAACCAAAATTTAACATATAAAACGGCTTTAGGGTTGCTAAATCTATGAGAAGTAGCATTGTTTTCTTAATTGTGTTTTGTTATTTAATGTTGGATTATTATGATCGTCTCAAGAGGTAGCTCAATCGGCTAGGGACGACGCCCTATGAAATGAAGGTCACTAGTTCGAATCTCCTTTCCCCCCTCTTGTGTGCAAATGTCTAAAAAAAAAAATTATGATCGACCCAACCATCACTATAGGGCATAATTTAATTCACTTCAAAAAAAAAAAAAAAAAGCCCCATTTCTATCCTTTTAATATTGGCATATAGGCAAAGAGTCAATATTTTAAAAATTTATCTGCTTCTGATGCGCCACTGTTTTGTAAAAAAAAAATGCATGGCGTATATATATACGACATTAAATAAATTGATTCTCCTAGTGTATGCTAGACATACGCTAGGAAAATATTTAATTTTTTTTTTTCTGGCATAAATTTATATTCCAGGAAAGTGCATTTTGTTTAATGCTTTTGATGGGGTATACGGGCAATTTCCCATTTGGGATGCGAAAAATTATAAAAAGAGGTAATTTCCCCGGACCGCATTGTATGTATCCCTAAAATCTGTCTCTTTTCTTGGCCATTCTCCTCATGAAATAGATTTGAGAGGAGGAGGGAGCAGATCTGCTCCCTCTTCCTCTCTCCTTCCCCATCTACACCCCACTCCAACCGTCTCTCTTTTGTTTTTTTATTTTTTTTTATTTATTTATTTATTTATTTATTTTAATTTTTAATTTTTTATTATTATTATTATTTTTTATGTTTGTAGGTGTTCTCCGACCAGATCAGCAACTTCGACCTCGCTGCTATGCGTCTGTTCACCTTCCACCGTGTTGTGCCATTCATCTCCTCATCAGCAGCTGTTGCTGCTTGCTGGTTGTTTGTTTGTGTTTTTTGTTTTGAATAAGAGGTTTTTTCCCTCTAGATCTGCCCTCATGAGCGAGGAGGAATAATTAGGTGTGAGGAGTAATTTCTCACGGTCTGGATAGTTCGGTGTGAGAGGTTATCTCTCACGGCCGGTTTAAATAAATTTTGTTAAGAAATTTGGTTACCCATGTCTTAGATCTAGTTTGCTCGGAGCAGATCTGCTCTTTAACTGTATTTGTATATGGGTTAGCGAAGATTGAAATCATAGATAGCACTTGATTATAAGAATTTTTATTTGTATCTATAACTTTGTAACCTCATAGCATGTGGCTACAATTTTGCTATCTTCTATAAGAGCTTTATGCTCGTGATATTTCATCAATGAAATCCTTTGATTTTTGTTTTAAAAAAAAAATCTTATTTTTTTTAATTATTTAATTTAATTTTTTTTTTTATTTTGTTATTTTGTTATATTCTTTTTCTTTAAACTTGCGTATATACGCAGTTCTCTCACATTTTTCTTCTCACAAATTATCTCTCTCTAGCTCTCAGTTGTGGGCTATTCCTCTCTCCATCGAGAAGCTTGCGCCACCGCCAACAATCGATGCCGCCAACTCGTCTCTAGCCTGCTCGAACGCACCTGGTGTGTTTTTCTTCTTGCTCTCTCTCATATTTTAGCTTAATTTAATTTGTAAGACTTCAATTTAGGGTTTTGATTTTGGAATTGTTGGATTTTGATTTATGTGGTGGCTTTGTTGGTTATGGTTTGAATTTGTTGGAGACTCATTCGTAAAAAAAACCCTAAATTTTTTATTGTTCGATTGTTTGATTGGAAATGGCGTTTTAGATTTTTTTTTTATTGGATTTGATCGAATCTGGTGGATGTGTTTTTTGATTCTTTCATTTATTCATTGTTTTGTGTTTGTAGTTTAAGCCTCAGGAGATCACCGATATCATAAAAGGCTTCGAGGAGAAGGGATAGAAGACCAAATCAGAGTTTGAAATCAAGTCAGAGACTGCATGAGATAATCTTATCACATAATCTCATATTGTTTTTATTGTATCTCAATCTATTTTGATTGTATGTCTTTTGAATTCTTGTATACAATGATGTGGTCTTTTTCAAAATAATATCAATAATAATTTACAACTCGCAATAGGACGAATCCTTGTAAGACAAGGCTATAGAGAGGGTGTCGAACCTCAAGGACTGTAGGGGGTTGTTATCAAGTTTATTAAGATTAAAAGTAACTCAAGCAAAAATGATTAATTGATTTTGTAACTAAAGTGCATAAACGTAAAAGAGATTTGATATATAAGAGTGAGAGAGAGTACGGTATTGACTTCACCGTTATTCGCACATCGAAAGTTAATCATATTTAATCATAGAAATTTATTCTTTTCATGTTATAATTAAACAAGAAAATACCTTATTAAAGCATTAGTATAATCCATCTTTAGTTGGCACGGATCGTCCACCTAACCACTAAGATGCGGTACGACCTATCTTCCCTAAGTATGAATTATCTAATTCTTTAATAAGTTTCATACAATCAATGGAATAACATAACCCATCTCCAGTTGGCACAGACTGTCTACCTAAATTACACTAGACTAGGGTGCACGATCCGTCTTCCCTAGGTATGGCCTATCTAATCCTATTGATCATATGTTAATTAAAAACCGTTATATAATCATCATCCCCATAATCACATAAAATAAGAATGATTTGAGTTTAATAAAAGTAAAAGACTTTCTAATACAAGATAAGAATTTCACTAATATTGATTTTGGAATTTAAGAACAATTGCATTTAAATATTAAGAACAAAATCAAACTGTAGCAATTCTCATAGTTGTACAACCATGCATAAACTGAAAATCTATAAATAAAAATACAATCAAATCATTGTACTTGGATAGGGTTACATCAATACTCCATGAAGGAATTTTAGCCGCTCATGACTCTGCTTAGCTCCAATAACTATTTGCTCAATTTTTGCTCTTGGTAGCAGTGTGTCTTTCTACAATGTTTAGAGGCCTATTTATAGAGATTAGGAAAACCCTAAAAACCCTAGAAAAATCGTAGGTCAGTGTCCCAGTCCAAGTGGGAGACTAAAAACCTAATCTAAGCTGTAAAAGTACTCTTGCCGTATTCTGAAACCGTGTGCGCTCGAGCTTAAGGGATGTGCACTCGAACGCATGTGCGCTCGGGCTTAGGCTAATATGCGCTCGAGCGCTGGTGCGCTCGAGCCCAAATGCTATATGCTCGATCCCAGGCCTTCAAGATGCTCTCAAAATGTGTTTTTGTCCCAATTTTCAATGTAATTCTTGCATTTTTTATTTAAAGCCCTGAAATACAAAAACAAAACAAAATCAAACAAATAACAATGCTAAGGAATTAACATATGCGAGTTAAGAGGCTTGAATGTGGAACATTCAGCGCTCACTACAAAAAAAAAAGGGATTTATTGACGGGTCTACAGTAACCCACTTTTTGCCACATTGGTAAATTTAAATTCGTTTAAATTAAAAAAAATATATATTTTATATATTAGTGACGTGGCAAACTGTGACACATCAATAAATATTGATGTGTCATTTTGACACGTCAATAATTATTGACGTGTCATTTTGACATGTCAATAAATAATAATTAATAATTTGAATAGTATTTTTTAAAAAATAAGTGATCATATCATTTTTTTTTCTCTTACTATTTTTAATGTATTTTCTTGACGTGTGACATGTGACACATCAAGAATTTCTTGACGTGTCACATGTAGCACGTCAAGAGAAAAAATTTCTTGACATGTCAAATGTAACACGTCAAGAATTTATTGACGTGTCACATGTGGCATTGATGTGCTTGTTTCGGTCTGATTTTTCTTGTTGGTTTGGGTTTGATTTTTGTGATGTGCTTGTTTGGGTCTGATCTTTCTGCCATGGCCATTCTCTCTCTCTCCCTTCGTTTCTCCAGTGCTGGTGTTGTCCAGTGCTGGAGAAATGAAGGGATCCCTTCATTTCTCCAACGAAGGGTTCTCTTTCTCTCTCTTCGGGGAGAGAGAGAGAGAAAGAGATGATGGTGAAAACAATTAAAAAAAAATTATTTTTTTAATAAGTTTTAAACTTTAGTGACGTTTTGAAATTGGCACGTCCACAAATTTATTGACGTGTCAATTTCTGGCACGTCAATAATTTATTGACGTGTAAATTTCTGACATGTCAATAATTTATTGATGTGTCAATTTCTGACACGTCAATAATTTATTGATGTGTTAGTAAATTTATTGACGTGTCAGTTTTGACACATCAAGAATTAATCACGTGGCAGATAGTCACACGTCAAGAAATCCCATTTTGTGACTCCCTTATTTTTAACATTGAACACACATCAAGAATGCCACGTCAATAAACTTTACTGATGTGTGAAGGGGCTTAACATGTCAATAAATCCCAGTCAAGAAAAATTGGTTTTTTTATAGTGGCTTATCATACAACATTATCTTAAGATAAGAATATAGTTGTTTGTATAAGATAAGCCTGGGGATAAATACATGAGAAGACAAAGTCCTCAATTGAGGCTTTATAAAAAAAAATTAATCCCGTATAACCAAATTTTTTAATACATTATACTAATTTGATGGCACATGCTCTTGTGCTAGCAAAAGTGCACTTTCTAGGCACATGGGGGCATGTGCGAAGAATAGTGCATCTTCAAGACACATAAACATGTGCCATTAAAGTTTCAATTTTGCTGGCAAATGAGTATGCGCTAGGAAAGATTTAATGGCGAAAAAAAGATCTACCACAATAAATTTATTGACGGGTTGCAGCCTGTTGGAATAAAGAAATGGCTAGAAAATAAACACGAGGATTATATTTCCTGACGTTTATTATGTGATTCATAGTATTTAAAAAATGCCACAAATACACCTCTTTATTTTTTATTTTATTTTTTTTAATTTTTTTTTTTGTAATGATTGTATAAGTTTAATGAATTCCTCTATAACATTTATTTTCTTTATGTTTTATTTTTTTAATTATTATTATTATTTATATTTCTTGCTATTCTTTTCTAATAAGTTTTCGCAAAAAGATTTTTGAAATTGAATTATAATATTAGTTATTGAAAAGAAACATGAGAATTGGAAGAGGAATAGTTAAGTTTGCTCTCTTAAGCCTAGATAGCCCAATAATAAGCATCGACACTAAATAAAAAGTTGTTAAATAAGTCACTATGGCTCCGTTTATTTCGGTGTAAAATATTTTCCGTTGTAAAATATTTTCAGGGAAGTCATTTTAGAGGAAAATATTTTACAATGAAAACATTTTCCAGCGTTTGGCGCGCGCACGAAAAATCACAAATATTTTTTATATTCACAACATAAAAATACTAATATACAATAATTTCAAAAATAAAATATAAAAATTCCCGCATGAGACTTGACCAGGTCTCGGCGAAGTCCCAGGAGTTGCCTAGGACTTCGCCGAGAGCTGCCCGGGACCCGACTAGGACCCTACCAAACCTACTCAGGACACGCCTCGGACTTGACTGGGACTCCCCTGGAACTGCCTGCGACCCCACCGAGACCTGACTGGGACCTAACTAGGACCCGACTGAGCAGGTCCCAGTCAGGTCCTGCGAGTCCCAGGCAGGTCCAAGTTAGGTCAGGGCGTGGTCTCGGGCGGGTCTTGGCCAAGTCTCGGGAGGCTCCCCGGTCAAGTCTCAGGGAGGTCCCGGGCAGGGTCCCGAGAGGGTCCCAGGCAGGTCCTCGCCGGGTCTCTGTCAGGTCCTAGGCGGGTCCCGGTCAAGTCCCCACTGGGTCTCGGGTGGGTCTCGACAGGTCCCGGTCATGTCCCGGGCAGGTCCTAGGTGGGTCCCGTTCAGGTCCCATCGAGGTCTCGGGCGGGTCCTAGTCAGCTCTCGGCGTGGTCTCGGGCGGGTCCCGGTCAAGTCTCGGGAGGCTCCCGGTCAAGTCTCAGGGAGGTCCCGGTTAGGTCCTAAGCGGGTTACGGCGAGGTCCCGGGCGGGTCCCAGTCAAGTCCCCGTTGAGTCTCGGGCGGGTCCTGATAGGTCCTGGTCTTGTCCTGGGTAGGTCCTGAGTGGATCCTGGGCAAGTCTCGGGCGCGTCACGGCGAGGTCCCGGGCAGGTCCTAGTCAAGTCCCGGGGAGGTCCCGAGCGGGTCCTAGGCGGGTCTTGGCATGGTTCGTCGATTCTAGAATGAGATGCGCAAAGTCGGAAAATGGTTTTCGGTTTTAAAAACCGTAAACCATTTTCTTAAAATTAAAGAAGAATTTTCGGTCAAAGGGAAAATATTTTTCGTTGACTATTATTGTGCGTCGCAGCAAACACCCGTAAATACGTAAATCATTTTCCGTAAATCATTTTACGGCGAAACAAACGTAACCTAAATATAATAGGATTACCTCTGTACAATATGTGAATTTAACATTTTAAATTGTTTTAGGGTGGCTAGCATTGTTAAATTACTAGACCAAAACTTTTCAGACTTTTTATTGTCTTTTTAATGTTGTTTAAATTATTTTTCACTATTATTATTTACATTTTTTGCTATTCATTTATAAGATATTTTCGCTAAAATAAAAAATTATTATAAAAAACTTGGCGCGGGTTTGAGGCTAGTTTCTTATTAACGGAAGAATGAGTTTTATTTCTAAATATTTTTGGAAAAATGGAATAACGACTTGAAGTCATGGACATGTAATAATCTATATAAACATTTCAACACTCTCGCAAACAAGTTAACAAGCATATCTTAAATGATTATTCACACACAGAGAAGAAAACAGAGTGTTTTTCTAGAATCTTCGATGAACACAAAGAAATATTAAATGAGATAATGGTTGTTGATCGATGCCGTACAATTGACATGGACACTCCTTAAGTTTTGAATATGTTTTCCACTCCAATTGGTAAACTGAAGAAGCTTGGCCAATCACAATCCAAACATTCTGTTCATCCCCTTGGTGCCCAAGTTTTTTAGTCAACACGTTTTCTCTATTGATCATTGCTTTGGTCAAGAAGTGGTCATCTCAATTTCATCATTCTTTGAGTTTAAAGCTTGTCAAGCAAGGAGGAATATAGTAAAAGAAAAGGTATGATCATGGGAAGCAAAAGGTACGATCCCTCTCTTCTGTTTAGGTTTTTTTGTCAGTTTGGGGATTGGTCCACATCATCAGAATTCAGTGACTTTGCTGCTGTGACATTTCTATTTAGTAACAGAAATTCAGATTTAGAAAACAGGAATGACAAGTAACAACGTTGTGATTCCCTCAACTTATTTCCTAAGTTTAAGGAAGCTGCAGCATGCTCTTGTCTATATATAAGTTGCTCATGAAAATTTTTCTAAATTGTTAAATAGGCCAAAACTTTCTAACAATTTCATACTCGGGTTCACTAGCTATGCAAAACTTTTACTAGAATGATAGTGACACAAAATTTTAATATATAAAATGGTTTTATGGTGGGTAAATATATGAGAATCAGATGACTATTTTTTGTTGTTTAATTTTGGTTTAAATCGATCGACCCAACCGTTACTATATAGGACATAAATCAACAGTTATTTGAGTTTATTGACATCAACATTTCTTTTCTTTCTTTCTTTCTTTTTCATTATTACTATTTGTATTTTTTGCTATTCCTTTCTGAAATTAAATTATAATATTAGTTATTGAAAAGAAACGTGAGAGTTGGAGGAATAGTTTCTTTTTTTTTTTTTAACAAAAAATAGTTTCTGATATAACAAAAAATAATTTACTATAACAAAAAAAAAATTATAATAAATAGTTTTTTTTTTTTTTTGGTTTAGATTTCATTGATAGAATATCAAGAACATAACAGCTATTACATTACAAAGTATATAGGTCTGATATAATGTAGTCAAAAGCTATGAAATTACAAAGTCATAAATATAATTAGAAAATTTTTACAATCAAATACTATTTATGACATCAGCATCTGCTAACTTATGTATAACTTCATTTATATAATAGATATATTTCAGGTAAACTAGATCTAAGACATAGGTAGCCAAAATTTTCAAAACTTTATTTTCCGTCCATGAGAGATAATCTCTCACACCAATCTACTCCTCCTCAGCCTAAAGTTCAAAAGAAAAAACACATCCTCGACCCAATGGTTAGGACAAAAGAACAAAAATAAAATCAAAGTAAAAAAAAAAAAAAAGAACCACCCTAAGCAGCATTGGAGGAGCATGACATCGTAGACATCCCCGAGAAGGCGCGATTATGTTTGTAGATCTAATGAAGATGAGTAGATCTAAGTATGAAAAACTAGATCTAGATCTAGATCTAAAACAAAATTGCCAAAAAGGAGACCGCAAGAGACTATAGAAAAGACGCTGAGCATTGTTACTAGGGGAAAGAGGATGGATAAGGGATGGGAAGGGGAAGGAAGGAAGAACGGCAATGTCGTTCTTCCCTCCTCTGTGTTTTTTCTTCTTTGATTTTTGTTGGAGGAGGAATAGTTAAGTTTGATACTAAACGAACTCTCTTAAGCCCAAATAACTCAATGGTACTAAGCTCCTGGTGTAAACAAAAAATTGTGAAATAATACACTAAAAATAATATTATTACATCACCAATATTATCTAAATTTAACATTTTAAATTGTTATAGGGTGATTCCCATTGTCAAATCGACCAAAACATTTCAAATTTTTTTGGGGAAACTTCAGTAAGCCCCCCCAAACTTTTAGCCGATTTGATAAACACCCTTTGTTCTTCAAACTCTCTCACTTTACCCATTTGAACTTTCAATCTCTATCATTTTCCCCCCATTTGTTAGTTTTTACAGTTAAACAGACATTTTGTGCCCATTATACCCTCAACCAAAACTATGTCATTTTGGGCTCCAAAACTACATCACCACCCAACCCAAAACGACGTTGTTTTGAGCATAATACTAAAAAAAAAAAAAAAAGAAAAAACCGACCAAGTTGGGTGTCCCAGTCTGCCAGCTAAATAGGGTGGCTTGGACACCCATTTTAAAATAAGGGGAATTAGTGAGGCCACTCTGTGTTCAGGGTCGAGAGCCACCCATGGCCGAAAGGTAGTCACCATGCCCTTAAAAAAAAAAAAAAAAAAAAATGGGGGGGTTGGGTGGGGGAAGGGTCAGATTACTTTGGGGGTGGTCCCAAGGGCTGGGGTGGTTGCAGCCACCTCCGCCAGTAGAATAGAGGGTGTGAAACACCTGAAGCCCTTGGGACCCACCCCACCCCCAAAACACCCGTTCCCCTTTTTTTCTTTTTTTGCCCTTTTGGGGGTGCCCGGACCACCCCCATACCGGCCAGGGAGTGGCTCCAGCCACCCTGATTTGGTCTTTTTCTTTCTTTCTTTTTTGTTTTTTTTAATATTTTTATTTTTTAAAAAATAAAAAAATAAAAAAAAAATTTAATGCCTAAAACGATGTCGTTTTGTGCTGGGTATGTGTTGTAGTTTTAGGGCACAAAACGTTGTAGTTTTGGGGTGAGGGTAAAATAAGCATATTAAAGTGAAACTGTTTGACTTTAACGTTGAAAACTAATATAAGGGTCCAAAGTGAAAGCAAACCAAAGTTCAAGGGGCCTAAGTGAGAGTTTTGATAATTCAGGGGGAGTTTGTTAAATCGATTGAAAGTTCAGGAGGGCTTACAGAAGTTTTCCCAATTTTTTTGTTATTGTTTAATGTTGGCTTAATTCGATAAACCCCCTATCATCACCTTAAGACATAAATCGACCGTTATTTGAATTTAATAAATTTATTATTATTATTTATATTTTTTGCTATTTTTTAAGACATTTTTGCAAAAATAAAAAAATAAAATAAAATAAAATAGAAAACCATGTGCCAGTTTCTTATTATCTTTTAACAAAAATAAATATCTTCAATAGACAACTTTACATAAAAAGGAAACATTAAAGTGACTGTGAGTGGAAATTCCGACATACATCTTTGGGTGTGCTGGAAGAGTCCTGCTATGCGGCTACCAAAAGGCTGCCTAGCGTAGGACATATATAATAATAATAATAATAATAATATTTGCATTTTTTTTTTGTTAGTTAAATTTCTATAAGTAAATATTTAATTTTTAATGCCTCAAAATTTGTTTTAGGATTCAAAACTAAAATCTAAGGATGTAAGGTTAAACTTTTAGGGATTTATATCACCTAAAAGGGATTCAATCATCCTAAATTTGGTGCTAATGCCTCAAATTTGGTGCTAATACCTCAAATTTAGTGCTAATATTTCAAATTTGCATTTCCTTTTAATATCTCTCTTCTTCAATTTAATAAAAAAAAAAAAAATTGGCCACATTAGAATTGGCAGACGCTGGGATGGCCCCAAGCTGCCGAAAATCTCAACTCGTGCTGAAACATTATAAGTTATAACGGAAGAATGAGTTATATTTCTATCTATTTTTGGTAAAATGGAATAAAGACTTTAGACTTGTAATATTGTAAAGGAGAATTGCTAGGTGTTTTACAGGTATTCTCTTGACGTTCTCCTAGTTTTAGGTGTATATTATTTTCTTAAAAGAAAAAAGGAAAAAAAAAAAAAAAACACTGGTTCTTATTTTTTTCACCTAGTTTTTAGAAAATAATATACATCTATGACCATGAGAACACCTAAGATTTTCCTCCGCATGGCTGCAGTTGTCCAAAACAGTACCGTTTTGAGCAATGAAAAAGTAGGTTTTAAAAAAATTAAGGGTTAAATACTAAAAACCCCCTCTAGGATTTGGATACTTTATTTTTTTCCCCCTAAGTTTTGATTTGTATCATAGGAGGTACATGTAGTTTTGATAAGGACCAAATTGGTCATTCCATACATTGACCATTAGTTGACTTAACGAAAGTCCACGTCACTGACACGTAGACCAATTAAAATTCGACACTTGGCATAAGTGGCCACGTCATCACTGATGGTGTGGCCACCTAATTAATTTTTTTTAAAAAAAAAGTAAAAAAAAAAAAAAATTTCAAATAAAGAAAAAAAAAAAAAAAATTGAAGTGGCCATAGGTACGCCGCCTTGGCACCATTGGAATTGTACCGGCCACCCATTTCGATGAGGGGAATTGTAGAGGCCATCCCGCTAGTGCTAAAGGTGAAACCACTATGGAATAAGGGGTGGCGAAACCACCCCAATGGTCAATTTGGGGGTGGTTTCCATTACGCCTAATTGGGTATTAGGGTGGCTCCAATACTCCATCCGACCCGACTTTTTTTTTTTATGAAAAAAAAAAAAATTTTAATTTTTTTTTTAAAATAAAAAATTTAATTAGGTGGCCACGTTATCATTGATTACGTGGCCATTTATGCCAGGTATCGAATTTTAATTGGTCCACGTGTCAATGACGTGGACTTCTGTGAAGTCAACTAACGGTCAATGGATGGAATGACTAATTTGGTTTTTATCAAAATTACAGGTACCTCATGTGATACAAATCAAAACTTAGGGGGAAAAAAAATAAAGTGTCCAAAACAATAGGTAGGTTTTTAGCATTTAACTCAAAAATTAATAAAAACTCATTAAAAATTAAATATTATAAAAAAAGTAATAATTAAAAATATTAAAAAACAAAAACAAAATAAAAAAAAAAAAAAAAAAATGGGGTGGCCGGGCCAAGGGGGTGGCTGGAGCCACCTCCCATGGCCGGTGTGAGGGTGGATGAGCCACCCCCATGGCCTTTGGGGTGGTCCAGCCTCCCCCATGGAACCCAGATCTTCTTTTGATGTTCTCTTAATCATAGGTGGATGTTATTTTCTAAAAAGACAAAAAAAAAAAAAAAAAAAAAACTGGTTCTTATTTCTCTCACCTAATTTTTAGAAAATAATATACATATATGACAGAGAGAACACCTAAGATTTTCGTAATCTAATACTCCATGCCTGCACACTGGAGTAAACATGACCCTAGCTCATATTTATTGACGACTTTGTTTTCTCTGTTTTATTTTTTGTTTTTAGACTAAAGACATTAACAAATAACCAAAAAGAACTCTTCAAAATGTAAAAATTGCTTTGACTTTTATGTCACATAAGAAAACAACCAAAAACAAAAATGGCATTAAAAACACTTAAAAGTCTTCAACGAACATATCTTAAATTTGGCTTTAACCTCCATGTATTATATAGACTTACATTATTTCCACACAAAGAGAAGAAAGCGAATTAATGCATGTGTTTTTCTAGTTTCTTCTACGCACATAAAGAAATATTAAATGAGATAATGGTCGTCGATGCTGTACAATTCATATGGGCATTGCTTAAGTTTTGAATAAGTTTTCCACTCCAATTGGTAAAGGGCACTTTCCACGAGAGCTTCAGATTGAAAAGCCATGGTCCATGTGATTGGTAAAGTGAAGTGACCTTGGCCAATCACAATCCAAACATTCTGTTCATCCCCTTGGTGACCAAGTTTTTAGTCAACACTTCTTCTCTTTCGATCGTTGCTTTGGTCAAGAAGTGGACATCTCAATTTCATCACTCTCTTAGTTTAGAATTCAGTTTCATCTCAATTTCGTCAATCACATGAGAGACCGTGACTTGTAGGAATATAGTAAAAGAAATTCAGATTTGGAAAACGGGAATGACAAGTAACAACGTTGTGATTCCCTCAACTTATTTCCTAAGTTTAAGGAAGCTTGAGCATGCTCTTGTCTGTAGATCGACTGTATATATATATGAGCACTTGCGTCTTCCACAGCAGCAGTGCTTTCCTTTCAGCTTACAATCATTTTTTCTGTGCTGTTGTTGTTGTACCAAAGCCAAGTTCTTCTTACATAGCATTGATAGCATGGATATCAAAGCGTTACACTTTGGATATCTGATTTCAAAAGAAACATTTTCTGTGCTCTGGAAACAGGAAGATGTTTCAGTCAGATTTGATTTGAGAAAGAGAAAGTGGTTCTTCTTTCTTTCTCATCTCTCTGAAGCATACAAGCTTGAAATGTCCTACGACAGCATTTGGCAGATTAAGCTCCATCGACCACGTGGCCAAACTTCAAAGTTTCTTCTCATTCAGGTTAATTTGCTGCCTCTACGCTTTCTGTAGTTCAAATCATTTCCTGATTTCATGGTTGTGTGGGTACGTATATTCATTTCTATAGCTTGTTGGTTTACCAATTTCATTACATCCTTGAATGATCTAATGAAATAATGCTGTTGGGAAAGGGTCCCATCTTCTTTTGAATTGGTAGAAATTGCTCTGATTTATGTGCCAGTCAATTTTTTTTATCAATTTTTCTTAACAAATTCGAATTTTTATGGCCAGTTACATGGTGCTCCTAAGATTCATAAGAAAGATGTCTCTTGTGCTCATGGACGTTATCGGTGGCTCCGAGTAGTTGATTTCACTCCTTCACGTAGCATTGGCCAATCTTCTGCTCTATGTTTGGAGCTTCCACATGACGGTCGGATTCCAAAATTTATGCTCTATGAAGAAAATGAAGGCCAATTTGTTCTGCATGAAGGGTCTAATTTCTCCTGCAATTCAGGTCTTGTCCCCATTGTGATTCCACCTCCAGGCTTCGACTTGCCATATAAAATCTTGTTCAAGATCAACTCCTTAGTTCAGCATGGGTGTCTTCCTGGGCCAGCAATAGATAACAATTTTTGTCGGTTGGTCGATCCTAAGAGAGTAAAACTTGAGTATATAGAACGTGCCTTGGAAAAACTATTTCATTTAAAAGACTGCTGCTATGAGCCTGTAAGGTGGCTTAGTGAGCAGTATAAAAGATACGCCACGGATAGGCGACTTCCAACACATCCTACTATATCTTTAGATGACGGGATGGTATATGTACACAGGGTTCAAATAACTCCATCTAAAGTATATTTCTGTGATCCAGAGGTGAGTCTCTCCAATCGCATCTTGCGCAATTATCCTGAAGATATTGATAATTTTCTTCGCATTTCTTTTGTTGATGAGGACTTGGATGAACTGCACTCGACAGTTTTATCTCCTCCACCATCTTCTGCGAATGAGGAGGACAAGCGAACTAGCATTTATGAGAGGATGTTGTCCACTCTAAGAAACGGAATAGTTATTGGTGATAAGAAGTTTGAGTTTCTTGCCTATTCAAACAGTCAATTACACGAAAATTCTCTTTGGATGTTTGCT
>NC_081544.1:17568514-17584247 GCF_901000735.1 Corylus avellana | reverse complement strand
GAGAATGATGCCAATAGTATAGAAGTAGTGGATAATTCTGTTCTCAAAAATTTCTTTTTTTTCCTCTTTATCTGGCTCTATCCTAAGGCCATAAGAACTTGATGTAAAACATTTGAGCACACTCCTAATTATCTTTTTCACCCTGCCAACAGTGAATCACGTGAAGCAGTGATGTATGTCTATTTTCATTCTCTATTTGTTGAAGTTTTTTATTATTGCATCTATGACAGTGAGCAGTAGGTATCTTCTTGGTACATATGAACTGAAAAAAGGAAAAAAAGAAGAAGGTCCTCCCATGTACCATAGTTTCTCCCATTTACTGCTATTGGGGCTAAATATCAGGGGAGAAACTCTCACCAGGTCAAGTACTTGTGCGTTTCCGGTGTAGTTAGCCTGTGTGTTTGAGCTGGGCAGTCCTGTTCTAAATGTCTTAGGACTAAAACAAAAAAGTAAAAAGTCCATTTCTAGGTTTATCGATATGTAGGTTGATAACTGTGGCAGCTTTTTTGTCATAACTTTAGCTCATTGCAGGAATTGTTGCTGTATTGTATTATCATCGAATGTTCACAGGAAAAAAAAGAATCTTGAAATTTTGTATAAACATGATGATAGTAAACATCCATGGGAGATGATTTCTAATCATACCATTCTTGTAGTTTAGTATATCCTTGTCTCAAGTAACTCGAGGACATGTCATTTCTTGCCATCTGGGTGTTACAATGAGCCCAGCATTTTGCGACTCAATTGATAGTTTTATTTCTGACTCTATCTTTTGTTTGTTTAGGGCTGTAATCTCCTCTAATTGTTGGCAATCCTACCTGGAGAAGGACTAAGATGATCTTTCCTTGCTTTCTTCTATAGTTTTGTTGCTATTTCGTGGTGGACATTGGCATATTAATCATGGCTACTAGATTAGTTTTTGAACACTTCTTTTTTGAACTACTTTTGTCTAATAATTATATCCTTAATGATCTTTATACTGTTTTGCATAGTAGACGGCGGAATCATATTTGTAAACAGATGTGCACTGATAGGAAGTTTTAGTTGCCATGGAATTTGATGGCAGCATTGTACATTGTCCTTAACTATCAGATGTAATCTGCTCAAATCTTGGTGATGTTTTTAACAGTTCCTTTTTCTTGTAGAATTGCCTGGGTTTACTATTAACTTAATTGTCCTTCATGAGAAACTTAGGTTTGCCTCAGTTATAATCCATTGATACACTTGTCAGCTTTACCTTGACATCTTACTTTCCAACATTGAGATTAATTTTGTCCCTATGTGATTGCAAAATATTCCTAGTGCCTTTTCTTTTTCTCATCAAATTAGCCTTGCAGAAATGTTTTCTGTGGTAAGCTTCCTGAGGGCTATGTATGCAGTATCTGTTTGATGTCTTCAACTGATCTGTTCTTTACTAGTTGAGCCCTATAAAAAGCGAGTGTTGTAAGTTGGGGGTTGGTGCAATGGTATTTAATATTTATAGTGAGATGAGGGTCTTAAAATGCAGTTACATGGTGGGCCTAAATCATGCCTAAAACTAATATACTTGATCCCAATTTGGGTTGTAATTGAAACAAGTTGTTCGTAATCAGTTCGAGCTCGACTCCTATAAATTTGACTGAATTTCAGTTTGTTTATTAACAAACTAAAAGCTCAAATTAGAATCTAGGCTTGTTTATTAAATAAGCTTGATATCTTGTGATTGTCGGTCTTGATATAGATTTGTCGTGTGTGCGTGTGTACTATAAAACATACATATAGACTCAAGATTTCGTTGTTTATTATTCTAAATATGGTTATAAGATCTTATAATTAGTTCATTTCATAATAAAAAAAAATTATGCGTCATTACAAATACAAAGTTGGTGAAGTTAATTTTTAGAAGTTTATAATAAAAAGGGGAAAATACTCCTTGAACTATCCATCAATTTGCACTTTTAACCTCAATGTTTAAAAAGTGACACTTTACCTCCACTCCCCCCCTTCCCCTCCCTCTCCCAAAGTATTTGACATTGACATTTGACCCTCATGAAGTACATTTTACTCCCTAAAGTATTTTAAATTGACACTTTACCCTCTTGAGTTGACACTTTACCACCCCCAAAACTTAACTACTTTAAGGGATAAAGTGTCAACTCAAAATACTTCAGGGGGTAAAGTGTATTTCATGGAGTCAAGTGTTAATGTCAGATACTTTTAGAGGGGGTAAAGTGTCACTTTTTAAACATTGGGGTTAAAAGTGCAAATTGGTGGATAGTTCATAGGGTAAAGTGTATTTTCCCCTAATAAAAATTAATTTATCTCTTTAACTTCAAATGATAAAATCGTAATAGTAATTTTAAATAACTAATGATAATATTTACTTTATGTAAGGAATGAATAAATTAATTGAGTAACTTGTGAACAAGTTTGAATTTTTTCTAAAAATAAAACCTAGTTTGAATAAATTATCTAGCTCAATGATAAATTTGGATCACATTTAAAATAAAATTAAAGGAACAAAGGAAAGGCAAGGATAGATTTAGACGTCAAAGAGGTGAAATCAAATTGACAAAAGTACTTTTAATAGAGCATGTGATTTTTATATGCATGATCTAAAATGCATGTGATTCATAGAGTATGTCATTCTCATATACATTTTGGATAGACGTTAGTTTAATAGCTTAGATTAGAGAAATTTAATTTGAACTCAATTTGGTGGAACATTTTGTACAAAGGGAGAATAATCTAATCCCAACATTGTACAAGGTGCAGCTCAAAGACTAACCATCTAAGGTGGCTACCTTACCTAAGTCCTCCTTATAAAATAAATGGGAAAGTTCACATATCCCTTCAAACTACAATCCAATTGACAATGTCCTCCTCAAATTACTAAAAATTGTCAATGTTTCCTCAATGACGAAACTACCCTTAGTAAAATAAAACAAAAAATACTGAAACTTCTAGAAAAAACCTAAAACTATATATATAAAATCCAAGGGTGGCCAAATAAAAAAAATTCCTTTTATAAGAAAAAAAATTTTTAAAAAAAAATTAGACTTTTGTTTTTTTATATAAAAATTGAAAATTTTTGTTTTATTGAAAAAAATTGTTTTATAATTTTATTTTTAACTAAAAAATTCCGGTTTTTTTTTTTTAATTCGTTTTAAAAAATAAAAAATTCTTTGTTTTTTTTTTAATTTTTTTTATAAAAATTGAAAATTTTCGTTTTTTTTTTAAAGTTTTTGTTTTATAATTTTCTTTTAAAATAAAATTTTCCGTTTTAAAAAAAATTGGTTTAAAAAATTTTGTTTTCTCATTTTTTTAAAAAAAATAAATAAAATCATTTTTTTTAAATAAAAATTTTCTTTTTTAAAAAAGTCGTTTTTTTTTTTTTTAAATTAAAATTTTTATTGGGTTAAGTACACTTTATCCCCCAAAGTTTGAGTCGATTTTCAATTTGCTCTCCAATGTTTCAATTTTTACAATGCACACCACCAAAGTTAAAAAAAAAAAAAAAAAATTAATGTGGCCCATCTGTTAACCATTTCCCTTTTTTTCTAACGAAAATAATAGAAAATATTAAATTGCCCCTACAATTTTATTTTTTTATTTTAAAACAATAAAAAAAACTCAAAAAAAAAAAAAAAAAAAAAATTGGGGATGGCCGTAACCACCCCTTTGGCCATTTTGGGGGGAGGCCAACCACCCCACTTTGGCCATGGGGGTGGCCAGGCCACCCCCCCATTTGGCCGAATTGGGGTGCCACCCCCATGGTGGGTGGCCGACCAGCCTTGCTAAGCCACCTCCTTGGCCCAGCCCGTTTGGGGTGGTAGGGGTGACCAAGCCAACCACCCCAGGCCTGGGGTGGTCGAAGCCACCTCTGTCCAGAGCCAGTGAGGGTGGCCAGGCCACCCCCAATTCGGCCAGATGAGGGTGGCCAGGCCACCCCCAATTCGGCCAGATGAGGGTGGCCAGGCCACCCCCAATCCGGCCAGATGGGGGCCCACCCCCAAATGGCCCCAAGTTTTTTTTAATTTTTTATTTTGGTTCGACTTGGGGTCATTTTTGAAATTTGTTAAAATACATGGGGACAATTTTGGAAATTTAAGACAAAAAATACACGTGCCAGCACGTGACCAATTTTCGGTTAAATTGGACGGAAATTGTTAACGGATAGGCCACATTTGGGATGCATTGTAAAAATTGAAATATTAGAGGTCAAATTGAAAATCGACTCAAACTTTAGTGGGTAAAGTGTAATTTTTTCCTTCTTTTTTCAAATGTACAGGGGTATTTTTGTCTTATTGTGAAATTTATAAGGATATTTTTTATCTTTTTGTTAGCCTTAAGGGAGACATTGACAATGTTTTGGTAGTTTGGAGAACATTGTCTCAATTGAAAGTTTGTGGAGACATTGTTAATTGGGTTGTAGTTTGAGGGAGTACGTAGACTTTACCCATATCTTAAGAAATAGTATTAAAAGGCTCATTGAGAAATAAAGACTCCCTAAAAATAGCAAATTTTTTATTATTGATAAAAACAACATTAATTTCCTCACAAGGTCAAACTTTAATATACCTTAAATATCTTTTGCTACTTTGTTGTTCAAGACTTACAAATAAAGAAAGGTTAATAACAAATCATAGTGTAATTTAAATAAAAATATATTATGAAATTGAAATAAATATTATTTAATTAAGATAAAAAATATTTCAAAAATCTCACTTAAAATTTATGTCTTAGAGTTGAGGAAATTGGACTAAAAGAAAGGACATGGAAACAGAATTTGGTCTCCCTGATTGGATGTTCTGTTGAGAGGAGAATAACTACCTTTTAGAATCCCTCGAGAGTGAAGGCTGAGGGAATTTTCCTTTTTCCTTTTTCTTTTTTCTGGAGGTAAAGGGAGAGGGAATATTAAAAGGAAGGGGCAAGAATTGTGCCAATAGTTCTTTAGTTGTAGAACCACAAGTCCCACATACACCCAAACAAAAAGCACAAAACCACTTTTGTTAAGTGAAACTACAACTTGGTATCTCAGCTAAAAATTGCAACATTATTACTTTGCAATCAAGATCTCATAAATTTACAAGCAAGCAAAGAAACAAAAATTGAAATTGAATTGTTGACAATATGAGATTGTTTTGGCCCTGAGTTGAAAATGTGATATTTTACTTTTCCAAGTACAACAATGGAGAGTTGACAACTTTTCCAGATGCAATCACATTCTCAATTTCACAATTACTTGCAGTAATGATAGACATATTAGGGATAAAAACAACTTCAGCAAGACTTGCATACCACATATAGAAATCGGAACCAAGATAATAGTTCAATGCCAGCAAACAGAAATCAAACCCCTAATGTCAAAACATTGCTTCCACATGATACAATCATTCTTCAATAACATTAACTAGTTCATACTCGACAAGAGAAAGATTGTTATCCTCTTTAACTTCAAAATTAGCAGGTTCGGCAGCTTCAACACGTCCCCATTTATCAACTGCTAGCCTCATAGAACCTTTAAACATGTCAATCTTTGCATTCCGAAGGATTACAGTGGAGTCTGGATTCATGATATCAACTGCACATGAATAAAGCTATGAATTAATACAATAAAGAAGAGTAATACTTTGTAAACCTTTATCTAGCTGCTAAAATTATATGTGTGTATAGAAGTTTGATACTCATCCAACTAATGAATTTAGGAAATAATAAACCAATTTAAAACCTGAAGCTTCACATTTAATGGATGAAGTTGCACTAGGCACAATTAATTAAAGGATTTATCATTATCAAGCCAAACAAATAGAGAAAACAAAAAAAACTCAAATTCACAAATTCCTTTCTGTTCCTACACTTTCTCAGCAACCAAGAAATCAGAACAAATACTCCCAACCTCCATTGCAACAGAGAAAGCAAGGTCATATACATTATACATACATACATCAACATATACCAATACATGCATGGTTTCAGTGCAACTAAATACTGTACACACAGAATACGTTAGCACACTAGCAAATGTTTTTTTATAAGTACATCAGTTTTATAAAAGAATACTAGCAATAACTACACCTTTCTCACTTTTTCAGAACCAAACCTTACTACAAATGCACAAATAATATGTTTACATACATTAATCCACACGTTAATATTCAGGCACGGATATCCGTATGTGCATGCACACACAAGTGTGCACAAACTCATTGTTTTGATTTCCAGCAAATGCCCAGAGTTGCACCAATCCCAGGTCCCAGGCAATGAAAATCCCAATACCTAAAACATAAATGTCTTCCCTTTTTCCAAGCTATCATAGCAATCAAAGACACCAAAATACCACCAAAACAACCAAAGAACAGCTTCGCATAAATAAACATGTATAACCTAGTAATTACTTACATACATTTAAGACAAAAATTAAAAATTAAAAACCCCAAGAGTAGCACAGAGTAACCTTCCCCAAACAATCCATAATCAAATACCCAAACTAACAATATTCCCTTTTCTCAAATTAAGGCAGCAACGGAAACACCACCTAAAACCAGAGAAACTATGTTAGTATATTGGGATAAGTGTTTTTTGTTTCCTGTTTCAAAAAGTGTTTTTAACTTGACAAAAAGATGAGAAACATTTTTCGATTTTTTTTTTTTTTGGGATTCACATTTAAGAAAAGGTTTTCTGTGGATTACTCCTCCTTATTTCGAAAAATCACAAACAAATGTAGAGCTCTTTACTTGACCGTGTGACCACTCTCATGAAGAATCAGGTGGCCACGCAGCCACCCCGACCAGGACAGGGGTAGCTGCGCGGCCACACCTCTCCATGAGAATAGCTTCTTTTTTTTTTTTTTTTTAAATAATAATAATAATAATAATAATAATATCTCACATGCTCCTCCAAAATAAAGAACTTGTTCTTTCAAAATATTCTTACAAAAAGTTGTTTGAAAAGTTCTATAAAAAGCGTTCAATTTTTTTTTAAAAAAATGTTTTGTATTATGAGTTGGTTGTTAATATTCGAGGAAAGTGTGTTTTGCTATTCACCCAAAAACCCAGAATCAGCTACTATTCTGCTCTCCGACAAAACACCCAGAATCAGTTTCCCAAACAAAGCACGGAAACGAAAAACCAATTTCTTCCATGTTCGCACAAATTCTCTCAGAATCTAAACACAAGCATTTACCTAAAAAAAATATATATTTATCAACACACGTACTGTATACCTTGTTCATTGCGGGCAGTGAAGACGATGGTGCCGGTCTCGTCGCCGACGTGGCACTCGGCGATACGAGTAGGTTGGTGAGGGCGAGAGAGAAGCATGGATGATCGGCCAGGCTTGTTGTTGGCGACCTTGACGGGCTTGGAGCTTACAACCTTGACAATAAGCGTGTGGCCTTGCGTGCCGGGCTTCAACTGGTCGACCTTGATGAACACCGGCTTCCTCTTCCCTATCGCATTCCCTGTCGCAGTCGCCGTCGTCGCTTGCGCCATTGTTAATCGTCCAAAAAGCTCAAAACCCCTACACACTTGAGAACGCCAAAAGGGGGGTTGAAGCTAAACCCTAGGCGTAGTTGTGACCTTATTCTGAGGCGATTGGGATTTTGGGGACCTCGGGTTTTTGGGCTTTTTTTTATTCTTTTATTTTTGTTTGGGTTTATGGTTTGGGCTGGAAAGAAGTTTTATTTGCAAAAGAAAACTAAAAAAAATAAAATCTATTTGGATGGAGTTGTCCACTCCACTATAACTAACGGATATTTTTCTGTTCAAATAAAATAAAGAGAATCTTAATTCATTTGTAGTAGAGTCCACATGCCGGCGGATATTAAGTGCTCGCATATATTATTAATAATTATTCGTTATCTGCACATGTGAATACAGATAACGTCATAACGCTTTTAGGATATGTACATGCGATAATAGATATATTAAAAAGACAAAGTTTTCCTTGAAAGAATTTCCTCCAACTTAATTTATAAAAGTGACATGTGTTCCTTGAATATGTGATATGCACATATTTTTTTAATAGTAGGAACAGAGTTGAAATAAATTTTATTAAGAAAACAAGTGCATCTCACATGTTATTAAAAAAAAGGACACATGTCATTTTTATAGACTAGGTTGAAGGAAATTCCTTCAACACAGTTTGGAGAAAAACTTAAATACTATTAAAAAAATATGTACATCTCACATGTTCAAGGGACACATGTCACTTTTATAGATTAGATTAAAAGAAATTTCTCAAACCTAATTTGGAGGAAAACTTTGTCCTCTAAAATAAATTTACGAAAACGATGTTTTGGATTGGATATAAGTTATGTTTACATTGTTTTAGATTTTTTTTTCTTCATAGTTCACTCATTCACTTCACCGGTTCACCATGACACTGCCAGAGCCCAAAGCCACCATCTTCTTCCTCTCGCCTCTCATCTTTCATTATCTCATATCTTAGACTCTCATTCACTTCACGTTGTGACGCCATTGGAGCGTAGAGCCACTATCTTCTTCCTCTCACACCACGGTTGCTTTCTCGTGTAACACCTGTGCAAAAATACAAAAGTAATGTGAAATCAATATATTTTTAAAAAATATTAGGGCTTCAAAAAAATTAAAACAAGCCCAAAACACTAAAAATTGGTCCAAATTATTTTTAAAATAGTTTCAAATAAGTTATAATAGAGACCCAAAGAAGGCTCAAGAGACTAAAATATGTCCAAAAGACCCATTACCTAACATGGGATAGTGAATAATAATAGCATTTAATAACAAAAAAAAAGAAGAGAATAGTAACAGCATTTAATAACCGTAATAACCGTGCTGATGTAGTTAATAAAAACATGATGCAAATGCAGATATATAAAAGTGATATTTGCATTTTACGATTGTGGTAAACAATGATGAAGTATACAAACTGTTTTCAAAAACTTAAATTGATGATTTATATTGTGGAATATATATTTGTTAGAACAATTTTCCTTGCAACTATGTTAGAAAAAACTTTCAGTAACCTATGGCCCGTAAGGACATAATTCTCACATGCAATTTTTAAATGGGTAATGCTATATACTACATTACTATATACTATATACTATATACTATATACTAAAATGGGTAATGCAATTTTTTAAACGGAATACTCTGATGTGATTAAAAATGCATGGATGCGAACAGGCCCAAGCACTAGCCATTGGGACAATCTGGATGACAAATTAAGGGGCTGTAGGAGAGCTTTACTTCAATGGCAAAGAAACAAACAGGACCCAAAACTTGCGGAGCTGAAAATAAAACTACTGGAGCTGCAGGGGCGGGAAGGGACAGCAGCAAGTGAAGAGGAAAAAAAGGTCCATAAGGAGCTACAAATACTCCTGGACAGAGACGATACTAGATGGAGGCAGAGGGCAAAGGAAATGTGGCTAAAAAATGGGGACCGTAATACTAAGTATTATCACGCATGTGCAAATGCCAAACGACGGAAAAATTCAATACATACGATCAAGGATGTGGAGGGGCAGATTTGGGAGACGTCGGAGACGGTAGCCAAGGCTTTTGTTAACTATTTCTCTGACTTGTTTACAGCAGGGCCAGAGGAGGATATGGAACCATGTCTACGACACCTAACTGTGGGAGTCTCGGGGGAGATGAATGCTGAATTATTGAAGCAATTCACAAATGAAGAAGTAAGGGTGACAATTTCACAAATGGCTTCTTTTAAAGCTCCGGGCCCGGATGGTTTCACGACAGAATTTTTCCAAAAAAATTGGGAAACGATAGGAGACGAGGTATGTAAAACAGTTATTGAAATTTTAAATTCGGGAGTGATGCCCCCTTCGTTGAATTCGACATATGTGGCCCTTATTCCTAAGACAAACAACCCTTCTTGTGTTACGGAATTCCGTCCGATTAGTTTATGCAACGTGATGTATAAAATTTTATCCAAGGTCCTTGCAAACAGACTGAAGAAAGTTTTACCTTTCATTATTTCTCCTACCCAAAGCGCTTTTGTCCCCGGGAGGTTAATTTCAGATAACGTTCTCGCGGCGTATGAGACTTTACATACAATGCACTCTGGGATGAGGGGAAAAAAAGGTTTTATGGCGGTCAAGCTCGATATGAGCAAGGCTTACGACCGGGTAGAATGGAGATTTTTGGCGGCAGCTATGAAGGGTATGGGCTTTGACGAGCGGTGGATTAGATTGATAATGATGTGTGTAACCTCGACAAAGTACGCAATTTTGGTCAATGGTTCTCCTTGGGGCAATATAATTCCTTCAAGAGGCCTAAGACAGGGAGACCCTATATCTCCATATCTGTTCCTAATCTGTGCGGAGGCGCTAAGTGCCATGTTGACAAATGCCCATTATGAAAAGAGGCTGTCGGGTGTTCCTACCTCCCGACGAGGTCCCCTTATTAGTCATCTGTTTTTTGCAGATGACAGTTTACTATTTTGCAGGTCTACTCAATCCCAATGGCAGGCCATGACGGAGATTTTGAAGATATATGAAGGGGCATCCGGACAAAAAATGAATGAAAATAAGACCTCCATCTTTTTCAATAAAAATACTCCATTGGAGGATCGTCGACAGATTTTGGAGTTAGCTGGAATACCCTCCACTCAACGATATGAAAAATATTTGGGGTTACCAACACTTGTGGGGAAATCGAGAACGGCGGCTTTTCGAAGCATTATTGAGCGGATATGGAAACGCCTCCAAGACTGGAAACTTCAGTTCCTCTCTCAAGCTGGAAAAGAGGTCCTATTGAAGGCGGTCATTCAAGCAATCCCTACTTATAGCATGAGCGTGTTTTTATTTCCAAAGTCCTTATGTTTGGAAATAAACTCACTTATGCAAAAGTTTTGGTGGGGCCATAAGATGAAGGAAAACAAAATTGCTTGGATGAGTTGGAGCAAGATGGGGGCCTCAAAAGGGTCCGGAGGTATGGGGTTTCGGGATTTTAATTTTTTCAACAAGGCCCTTTTGGCAAAACAGGTGTGGAGAATGTGGGAGTCGCCGGACAGCTTTATTGCAAAAATTATGAAAGCAAAGTACTTCCCAAACTGTTCTATCCTTGATGCCCCAAAGGGGAAACGGCCTTCTTTCGCTTGGCGGAGCATCCAAAGCACGTGTGATATCGTTCGAGAGGGTCTTATATGGAGAGTGGGAAATGGGGAGAAGATTCGCATATGGCAAGACAAGTGGCTTCACAATCCGAACGACTACATGATACAATCCCAACCGACAGTGCTTGCCCCGACGGCTCGGGTGTGTGAACTTGTGGATAGAGACACCAAATGGTGGAAAACCAACCTCATCGAACAGATTTTTTCTCCGGCAGAAGTTAAAATGATTCTAGCCATCCCCCTTAGTAGCAGAAACCAAGAAGATTGTATGGTGTGGAGGGGTACGGTGAAGGGGGAATTTTCGGTTCGAAGTGCTTACCATTTGCAAAAGAGGAAGGAGGAAGAGGGACGTGGAGAATGCTCAATACGCAGTTCCAGTAGAGCCGTGTGGAAGCTGATCTGGAAATTAAAGGTACCAAGTGTGGAACAAAATTTTCTTTGGAAGGCTTGCCAGGATATATTACCCACCAGAGAAAACCTTCACAAGCGACACATCATAGACGACCCAAGGTGCCCTATATGTGGCCTTGAGGTTGAGACGGTCTTCCATATTCTATGGAGATGCCCATCAGCTATGGATGTGTGGGGTGAAGGGGATCGTAAATTTCAGAAAAGCTCCCTCAATGGTCCTCAATTTGTCCAAGTTGTGGAAAGAATGTTCCAAGTATGTAATCTGGATGAAATGAGACTGTTCGTTGGATTGGCAAGGCGGATATGGTTACGAAGAAATGAGGTGATACATGGAGGTTCTTTTGCCTCTCCGAAAGAGCTGCTTATACGTACAAGGGGGGCTCTATTAGATTTCCAACAAGCCAACGAGACGCCAGTTGTGCCGGGGATACCAGCCAGGCCAGTTCAGGTGATGACTCCTCCGAATGGGTGGATTATTGCACATTGGGACGCTTCGTTGGACACGGACAGAGGACTTATTGGACTGGGAGTGTTACTGCGAGACCACAAAGGGAAGATGATTATGGCAAGAAGTCTCACACGACGGGGTTATCTTAGTGCTATCGATGCGGAGACAATGGCAGCTATTACTGCTGTCCAAATCTGCCGAACCTGGGGCTTTGATAGCACGTTGTTTGTGGGTGATGCACAGCTGGTAGTGGAAGGAGTTCAGCAGGGGGCGCGAGGTTGGAGTAGACGGCACCCTCTTCTCGAAGACCTTCACCATCATCTGTGTGAATTGTCACACTGGAAGATAGCTTACAGTGGAAGGGAGGCCAATCGGCCAGCACATGAGCTTGCAAGAATGGCAACTAAAAGTGTAATGGATGCTATGTGGGTTGTTGACCCTCCTCTCTGTATTCAGAACCTTCTGGTTCTTGAGGAAGCTATTTTTGATGCTTAATTGGAAATAATAGTAACACAGTTTATCAAAAAAAAAAAAAATTTTGCATAGCTAGTGAACCCGAGTATGAAATTGTTAGAAAGTTTTGGCCTATTTAACAATTTAGAAAAATTTTCATGAGCAACCTATATATAGACAAGAGCATGCTGCAGCTTCCTTAAACTTAGGAAATAAGTTGAGGGAATCACAACGTTGTTACTTGTCATTCCTGTTTTCTAAATCTGAATTTCTTTTACTAAACAGAAATGTCACAGCAGCAAAGTCACTGAGTTCTGATGATGTGGACCGGCCAATCCCCAAACTGACAAAAAAACCTAAACAGAAGAGAGGGATCGTACCTTTTTCTTCCCATGATCGTACCTTTTCTTTTACTATATTCCTCCTTGCTTGACAAGCTTTAAACTCAAAGAATGATGAAATTGAGATGACCACTTCTTGACCAAAGCAAAGATCAATAGAGAAAACGTGTTGACTAAAAAACTTGGGCACCAAGGGGATGAACAGAATGTTTGGATTGTGATTGGCCAAGCTTCTTCAGTTTACCAATTGGAGTGGAAAACATATTCAAAACTTAAGGAGTGTCCATGTCAATTGTACGGCATCGATCAACAACCATTATCTCATTTAATATTTCTTTGTGTTCATCGAAGATTCTAGAAAAACACGTCTGTTTTCTTCTCTGTGTGTGAATAATCATTTAAGATATGCTTGTTAACTTGTTTGCGAGAGTGTTGAAATGTTTATATAGATTATTACATGTGCATGACTTCAAGTCGTTATTCCATTTTTCCAAAAATATTTAGAAATAAAACTCATTCTTCCGTTAATAAGAAACTAGCCTCAAACCCGCGCCAAGTTTTTTATAATAATTTTTTATTTTAGCGAAAATATCTTATAAATGAATAGCAAAAAATGTAAATAATAATAGTGAAAAATAATTTAAACAACATTAAAAAGACAATAAAAAGTCTGAAAAGTTTTGGTCTAGTAATTTAACAATGCTAGCCACCCTAAAACAATTTAAAATGTTAAATTCACATATTGTACAAAGGTAATCCTATTATATTTAGGTTACGTTTGTTTTGCCGTAAAATGATTTACGGAAAATGTTTTACGTATTTATGGGTGTTTGCTGCGACGCACAATAATAGTCAACGAAAAATATTTTCCCTTTGACCGAAAATTCTTCTTTAATTTTAAGAAAATGGTTTACGGTTTTTAAAACTGTAAACCATTTTCCGACTTTGCGCATCTCATTCTAGAATCGACGGACCATGCCAAGACCCGCCTAGGACCCGCTCAGGACCTCCCCGGGACTTGACTAGGACCTGCCCGGGACCTCGCCGTGACGCGCCCGGGACTTGCCCAGGATCCACTCAGGACCTGCCCAGGACAAGACCAGGACCTATCGGGACCCGCCTGAGACTCAGCGGCGACTTGACTGGGACCCGCTCGGGACCTCGCCATAACCCGCTTAGGACCTGACCGGGACCTCCCTGAGACTTGACCGGGAGCCTCCCGAGACTTGACCGGGACCCGCCCGAGACCACGCCGAGAGCTGACTAGGACCCGCCCGAAACCTGCCCGAGACCTCGATGGGACCTGAACGGGACCCGCCTAAGACCCGCCCAGGACCCACCTAGGACCTGCCCGAGACATGACCGGGACCTGTCAGGACCCACCCGAGACTCAGTGGGGACTTGACCGGGACCTGCCTAGGACCTGACAGAGACCCGGCTAGGACCTGCCTGGGACCCACTCGGGACCCTGCCCGGGACCTCCCTGGGACTTGACCGGGGAGCCTCCCGAGACTTGGCCAAGACCCGCCCGAGACCAGGCCCTGACCTGACTGGGACCTGCTTGGGACTCGCACGGGACCTGACCGGGACCTGCTCAGTCGGGTCCTAGTTAGTTCCCAGTCAGGTCTGGGTGGGGTCCCAGGCAGTTCCAGGTGAGTCCCAGTCAAGTCCGAGGCGTGTCCCGAGTTGGTTTGGTAGGGTCCTGGTCGGGTCCCAGGCAGCTCACGGCGAAGTCCTAGGCAACTCCTGGGACTTCGCCGAGACCTGGTCAAGTCTCAGGCGGGAATTTTTATATTTTATTTTTGAAATTATTGTATATTAGTATTTTTATGTTGTGAATATAAAAAATATTTGTGATTTTTCGTGCGCGCGCCAAACGCTGGAAAATGTTTTAATCGTAAGATGTTTTCCTCTAAAATGACTTCCCTGAAAATATTTTACGACGGAAAATATTTTACACCGAAACAAACGGAGCCATAGTGTCTTATTTAACAACTTTTTATTCAGTGTCGATGCTTATTATTGGGCTATCTAGGCTTAAGAGAGCAAACTTAACTATTCCTCTTCCAATTCTCATGTTTCTTTTTCAATAACTAATACTATAATTCAATTTCAAAAATCTTTTTCCGAAAACTTATTAGAAAAGAATAGCAAGAAATATAAATAATAATAATAATTAAAAAAATAAAACATAAAGAAAATAAATGTTATAGAGGAATCCATTAAACTTAAACAATCATTACAAAAAAAATAAAAAATAAAAAGGTGTATTTGTGGCATTTTTTAAATACTATGAATTACATAATAAACGTCAGGAAATATAATCCTCGTGTTTATTTTCTAGCCATTTCTTTATGCCAACAGGCTGCAACCCGTCAATAAATTTATTCTAGTAGATCTTTTTTTCGCCATTAAATCTTTCCTAGCACATACTCATTTGCCAGCAAAATTGAAACTTTAATGGCACATGTTCATGCGTCTTGAAGATGCACTATTCTTCGCACATGCCCCCATGTGCCTGGAAAGTGCACTTTTGCTGGCACAAGAGCATGTGCCATCAAATTAGTATAATGTATTAAAAAATTTGGTTATACGGGATTAATTTTTTTTTATAAAGCCTCAATTGAGGACTTTGTCTTCTCATGTATTTATCCCCAGGCTTATTTTATACAAACAACTATATTCTTATCTTAAGATAATGTTGTATGATAAGCCACTATAAAAAAACCAATTTTTCTTGACTGGGATTTATTGACATGTTAAGCCCCTTCATACATCAGTAAAGTTTATTGACGTAGCATTCTTGACGTGTGTTCAATGTTAAAAATAGGGGAGTCACAAAATGGGACTTTTTGACGTGTGACTATCTGCCACGTGATTAATTCTTGAAGTGTCAAAACTGACACGTCAATAAATTTACTAACACGTCAATAAATTATTGACGTGTCAGAAATTGATACATCAATAAATTATTGACATGTCA
>NC_081544.1:17553020-17568414 GCF_901000735.1 Corylus avellana | reverse complement strand
GACCGAAACAAGCACATCAATGCCACATGTGACACGTCAATAAATTCTTGACGTGTTACATTTGACGTGTCAAGAAATTTTTTCTCTTGACGTGCTACATGTGACACGTCAAGAAATTCTTGATGTGTCACATGTCACATGTCAAGAAAATACATTGAAAATAGTAAGATAAAAAAAATGATATGATCACTTATTTTTAAAAAAAATACTATTCAAATTATTAATTATTATTTATTGACATGTCATTCTGACACGTCAATAATTATTGACTTGTCAAAATGACACGTCAATAATTATTGACGTGTCAAAATGACACATCAATATTTATTGATGTGTCACAGTTTGCCACGTCACTAATATATATAATATATATATTTTTTTAATTTAAACGAATTTAAATTTACCAATGTGGCAAAAAGTGGGTTACTGTAGACCCGTCAATAAATCCCTTTTTTTTGTAGTGAGCGCTGAATGTTGCACATTCAAGCCTCTTAACTCGCATATGTTAATTCTTTAGCATTGTTATTTGTTTGATTTTGTTTTGTTTTTGTGTTTCAGGGCTTTAAATGAAAGATGTAAGAATTACATTGAAAATTGGGACAAAAACACATTTTGAGAGCATCTTGAAGGCCTAGGATCGAGCATATAGCATTTGGGCTCGAGCGCACCAGCGCTCGAGCGCATATTAGCCTAAGCCCGAGCGCACATGCGTTCGAGTGCACATCCCTTAAGCTCAAGCGCACACGGTTTCCAGAATGCGGCAAGAGTACTTTTACAGCTTAGATTAGGTTTTTAGTCTCCCACTTGGACTGGGACACTGACCTACGATTTTTCTAGGGTTTCTAGGGTTTTTAGGGTTTTCCTAATCTCTATAAATAGGCCTCTAAACATTGTAGAAAGACACATTGCTACCAAGAGCAAAAATTGAGCAAATAGTTATTGGAGCTAAGCAGAGTCATGAGCGGCTAAAATCCCTTCGTGGAGTATTGATGTAACCCTATCCAAGTACAATGATTTGATTGTATTTTTATTTACAGATTTTCAGTTTATGCATGGTTGTACAACTATGAGAATTGCTACAGTTTGATTTTGTTCTTAATATTTAAATGCAATTGTTCTTAAATTCCAAAATCAATATTAGTGAAATTCTTATCTTGTATTAGAAAGTCTTTTACTTTTATTAAACTCAAATCATTCTTATTTTATGTGATTATGGGGATGATGATTATATAACGGTTTTTAATTAACATATGATCAATAGGATTAGATAGGCCACACCTAGGAAAGACGGATCGTACACCCTAGTCTAGTGTAATTTAGGTAGACAGTCTGTGCCAACCGAAGATGGGTTATGCTATTCCATTGATTGTATGAAACTTATTAAAGAATTAGATAATTCATACTTAGGGAAGATAGGTCGTACCGCATCTTAGTGGTTGGGTGGACGATCCGTGCCAACTAAAGATGGATTATACTAATGCTTTAATAAGGTATTTTCTTGTTTAATTATAACATGAAAAGAATAAATTTCTGTGATTAAATATGATTAACTTTCGATGTGCGAATAACGGTGAAGTCAATACTGTACTCTCTCTCACTCTTATATATCAAATCTCTTTTACATTTATGCACTTTAGTTACAAAATCAATTAATCATCTTTGCTTGAGTTACTTTTAATCTTAATAAACTTGATAACAACCCCCTACAGTCCTTGAGGTTCGACACCCTCTCTATAGCCTTATCCTACAAGGATTCGTCCTATTGTGAGTTGTAAATTATTATTGATATTATTTTGAAAAAGACCATGTAATTGTATACAAGAATTCAAAAGACATACAATCAAAATAGATTGAGATACAATAAAAACAATATGAGATTATGTGATAAGATTATCTCATGCAGTCTCTGACTTGATTTCAAACTCTGATTTGGTCTTCTATCCCTTCTCCTCGAAGCCTTTTATGATATCGGTGATCTCCTGAGGCTTAAACTACAAACACAAAACAATGAATAAATGAAAGAATCAAAAAACACATCCACCAGATTCGATCAAATCCAATAAAAAAAAAAAAAAATCTAAAACGCCATTTCCAATCAAACAATCGAACAATAAAAAATATAGGGTTTTTTTTATGAATGAGTCTCCAACAAATTCAAACCATAACCAACAAAGCCACCACATAAATCAAAATCCAACAATTCCAAAATCAAAACCCTAAATTGAAGTCTTACAAATTAAATTAAGCTAAAATATGAGAGAGAGCAAGAAGAAAAACACACCAGGTGCGTTCGAGCAGGCTAGAGACGAGTTGGCGGTGGCGCAAGCTGCTCGATGGAGAGAGGAATAGCGCACAACTGAGAGCTAGAGAGAGATAATTTGTGAGAAGAAAAATGTGAGAGAACTGCATATATATGCATGTTTAAAGAAAAAGAAAATAACAAAATAACAAAAAAAAAAATTAAATTAAATAATTAAAAAAAAAAAAATTTAAACAAAAATCTGAGGATTTCATTGATGAAATATCACGGGCATAAAGCTCTTATAGAACATAGCAAAATTGTAGCCACATGCTATGAGGTTACAAAGTTATAGATACAAACAAAAATTCTTATAATCAAGTGCTATCTATGATTTCAATCTTCGCTAACCCATATACAAATACAGTGAAAGAGCAGACTAGATCTAAGACATGGGTAACCAAATTTCTTAACAAAATTTATTTAAACCAGCCGTGAGAGATAACCTCTCACATCAAACTATCCAGACCGTGAGAAATTACCCCTCACACCTAATTATTCCTCCTCGCTCATGAGGACAGATCTAGAGGGAAAAAACCTCTTATTCAAAATAAAAAACACAAACAAACAACCAGCAAGCAGCAACAGCTGCTGATGAGGAGATGAATGGCACAACACAGTGGAAGGTGAACAGACGCATAGCAGAGAGGTCGAAGTTGCTGATCTGGTCGGAGACCACCTACAAACATAAAAAAAAAATAATAAATAATAATAATAATAAAATAATAATAAAATAAAAAAAAACAAAAAAAAAATAAAAAAACAAAAGAGAGACGGTTGGAGTGGGGTGTAGATGGGGAAGGAGAGAGGAAGAGGGAGCATATCTGCTCCCTCCTCCTCTCAAATCTATTTCATGAGGAGAATGGCCAAGAAAAGAGACAGATTTTAGGGATACATACAATGCGGGCCGGGGAAATTACCTCTTTTTATAATTTTTCGCATCCCAAATGGGAAATTGCCCGTATACCCCATCAAAAGCATTAAACAAAATGCACTTTCCTGGAATATTGATCTAGGACGATATTTATCTTTATTTTCGGTAAAAACGAAAATAAAGAAAATATCAAAAATAATATTGGAGCAGCGCCGCTTGATCAGAATTTTAGCTATTCTCAAACAATGGAAGTACAAAAGGAAAGATTGCCACGATTACCGCTGATTGTCAATTTTATATTAGGATTTTATTTTATTTTATTAGGACTTTATTTCCTTTCCTTATTAGGATTAGGTTTACTACTACTATAGGATTATGTTTACTTTCCTACTAGGATTAGATTTACTTTCTCTACTAGGATTAGATTTACTTTCTCTACTAGAAGTAGGTTTACTTTCTCTACAAGTATTTCTCTTCTATAAATAGGCTTGCCTATTATGTAAAACTCAATCAATTGAATTATAATCAAATCAGAGAATTCTCTCTCAAATACTCTGCGGAGTTTTATTTTTTTTAGCCTGCGGGCTTGTTTTATCTTTTGGGGTAGAAGACGAAGACGCTTCTCCTTGCAGAATCAAAGACGCTGCTCTTTGATTAGTTACCTTAGTCTTCCGCTACGTCAGTTGGTATCAGAGCCAGGCTTTATCCTGATCATGGCCAATCAGCGCAACGGTGACAAACTTCTCCAACAACGCCGCTTGTAGGGGAGGGGCTCTTTCGAAAGCCAAATTCATGGGGTATCCGAGCCGGTATTATCCGGATTCGATGGCCAACTTATACTACAACAACAACTTCTATAACGACGCCGTTCGTGAGAGGGATGTTGTTTCGAGATCCGACTACCAGCGATGCATCAAGCGATCAGAGGGTCCTTGGAGAACCGAATTCCAAGAGCTCAAGCAGACAGCGCAGATGATGCAACAGGAGGTGCGCCAATTGTGGGAGTCGTTTGAACGCAGGCAGATGCGTGCCCATTGGAATCATAGAGACACTCGGGAGTACCGGATAAATAACGATCTCCCTTCATTCGATGGTTATCTTCACATTGAAGATTACCTTGACTGGATAATGGAGGTAGAAAGATTCTTTGAGTACATGTGTATTCCGGAAGAAAAGAAGGTGAAGTTGGTGGCTTATAAGCTCAAAGGTGGAGCATCCGCTTGGTGGGAATGGTTGAAGCTCTCTCGATCCAGGGAAGGAAAAAGACCCGTGACATCTTGGCCTAAGATGAAGCGGTTACTCAATGCCCGGTTCCTACCACCAGATGACTATGGGATCCGAAGGGAACCCGTTCGGTATCTGTATGTTGACCGATTCCGTGAGGATGACGTAAGCCACTTTCGTCATGTCCATAATCATCTTCATAACTCTCCAAATAGGCCCTTCGCCTATGAAGAGAATTTTAATTATGGTGAAGAAGTTGTGGAAGATGTTAAGTTGGTTGAAGAAGTGGAGTTGCCATTAGAGAAAACATATGTGCAGCCACCATCATTGATTCCAACGACTACATCAATGGAGGAACAGCTACCGCCTCCTCCACCACAAGTGCAACTTCCTCTACCACAGTTACAACCTCCTCCACCACAAGTGCAACCTTCTCCGCCACAGATGCAACCTTCTCCACCACAAGTGCAACTTCCTCTACCACAGATGCAACCTACACCACAGGTGCAACTCATCACGATCATCACAAAAATTGACGATTCTTTTGAAGAAAACAATGAAGTTGAAGATGATACCCAAGAAGAAATCGTTGGAGGAATTTTGGTGGAAGTAGACGAAAAGGAAAAATCATGTCTTGATTCTATCTATATAGATTTCTCCAAGTACTTTTCTTCAGAGGAGCCACATGTGCCATGTCCCAAAGAAAACTCGAGGACGAGTTTTTTTCAAGTGGGGTGTCTGATGTAGGACGATATTTATCTTTATTTTCGGTAAAAACGAAAATAAAGAAAATATCAAAAATAATATTGGAGCAGCGCCGCTTGATCAGAATTTTAGCTATTCTCAAACAATGGAAGTACAAAAGGAAAGATTGCCACGATTCCCGCTGATTGTCAATTTTATATTAGGATTTTATTTTATTTTATTAGGACTTTATTTCCTTTCCTTATTAGGATTAGGTTTACTACTACTATAGGATTATGTTTACTTTCCTACTAGGATTAGATTTACTTTCTCTACTAGGATTAGATTTACTTTCTCTACTAGAAGTAGGTTTACTTTCTCTACTAGAAGTAGGTTTACTTTCTCTACAAGTATTTCTCTTCTATAAATAGGCTTGCCTATTATGTAAAACTCAATCAATTGAATTATAATCAAATCAGAGAATTCTCTCTCAAATACTCTGCGGAGTTTTATTTTTTCTTAGCCTGCGGGCTTGTTTTATCTTTTGGGTAGAAGACGAAGACGCTTCTCCTTACAGAATCAAAGACGCTGCTCTTTGATTAGTTACCTTAGTCTTCCGCTACGTCAAATATAAATTTATGCCAGAAAAAAAAAAAAAATTAAATATTTTCCTGGCGTATGTCTAGCTTACGCTAGGAGAATCAATTTATTTAATGTCGTATATATATACGCCATGCAATTTTTTTTTACAAAACAGTGGCGCATCAGAAGCAGATAAATTTTTAAAATATTGACTCTTTGCCTATATGCCAGTATTAAAAGGATAGAAATGGGGCTTTTTTTTTTTTGTTTTTTGAAGTGAATTAAATTATGCCCTATAGTGATGGTAGGGTCGATCATAATTTTTTTTTTTTAGACATTTGCACACAAGAGGGGGGAAGGGAGATTCGAACTAGTGACCTTCACTTCATAAGGCGTCGTCCCTAGCCGATTAAGCTACCTCTTGAGACGATCATAATAATCCAACATTAAATAACAAAACACAATTAAGAAAACAATGCTACTTCTCATAGATTTAGCAACCCTAAAGCCGTTTTATATGTTAAATTTTGGTTCTTTTTCAACCCACTTTTTATTAACCACATTGTTCGTAAAATTGTACGTTGTACAACTATTGAACGATATGTACCTGCATATGAAATTGTTAGGTTTAGGCCTATTAATAATTTTACGTACCCACCCCAAAACCATTTATAAGGTTAAATTTTGGTTATTAGAAGTGTAATATTATTATTTTTCTGTGCACCATTTAACAGTTTTATTCTTTAGCATTAATATTTTTAATGGTTTTGGGGTGGCTAAATTGTTAAAGAGGCCAAAACTTTCTAACAATTTCATACTTGGGTTCAGTAGCTGTGCAAAACATTTATTAACATGAAAGTGACACAAAATTTTAATATATAAAATGGTTTTATGGTGGGTAAATATGTGAGAAGTAGATGACTATTTTTTGTTGTTTAGTTTTGGTTTAATTTGATCGACCCAATCGTTACTATAGGATATTAATCAACAGTTATTTGAGTTTATTGACATCAACATTTCTTTTCTTTCTTCCTTTTTCATTATTACTATTTGTATTTTTTGCTATTCTTTTTTGAAATTAAATTATAATATTAGTTATTGAAAAGAAACGTGAGAGTTGGAGGAATAGTTTATTTATTTATTTAACAGTAATCGTTCAGATTTCATTGATAGAATATCCAGAACATAACATATATTACATCACAAAGTATATAACTCTGATATAACATAATCAAAAGTTATGAAATTACAAAGTCATAGATACAATCAGAAAATTCTTATAATCAAATACTATCTATGACATCGGCATCCGCTAACTTATGTACAACTTCATTTATAAAACAGATTTGTTCCGGATAGACTAGATCTAAGACTTAGGTAGCCAAAATTTCCAAAACTTTATTTTTCAGCCATGAGAGATAATCTCCCACACCAATCTTCTCCTCCTCGGCCCAAAGTTCACAAGAAAACACACATCCTCGACCCAAAGGCTAGGACAGAAGAACAAAAATAAAATCAAAGCAAAAAAACAAAAACAAAAACCAACTATAAACATTGGTGGAGAAGCATGACATCATAGACATCTCCAAGAAGACGCGACTCCGTTGGTAGATCCAATGGAGATGAGTTTATCTAAGTATGAAAAACTAGATCTAAATTTAGATCTAAAACAAAATTGCCAAAAACAAAGACCGGAAGAGATTACAGAGAGACGCCAAGCATTGTTACTAGGAGAAAGATGAGGGAGAGGGACAGCGAAGGGGGAGGAAGGAAGAACGGCAATGTCGTTTTTCCCTCCTCTGTGTTTTTTCTTCTTTGATTTTTGTTGGAAGAGGAATAGTGAAGTTTGATAGTAAACGAACTCTCTTAAGCCCAAATAACCCAATGGCAGTACTAAGCTCCTAGTGTAAATAAAAAATTGTGAAATAATACACTAAAAATAATATTATTACATCACCAATATTATCTAAATTTAACATTTTAAATGGTTATAGGGTGATTCCCATTGTCAAATCGACCAAAACATTTCAAATTTTTTTGTTATTGTTTAATGTTGGCTTAATTCGATCAATCCTATCATCACCTTAAGACATAAATCGACCATTATTTGAATTTAATATATTTAATATTATTATTTATATTTTTTGTTATTTTTTTTAAGACATTTTTGCAAAAATAAAAAAATAAAAAAAAATAAAATAGAAAACCATGTGCCAGTTTCTTATTATCTTTTAACAAAAATAAATATCTTCATTAAACAACTTTACATAAAAAGGAAACATTAAAGCGACTGTGAGTGGAAATTCCGACATGCATCTTTGGGCGGTGTGCTTGGAATTTGGAAACATTATAAGTTATAACGGAAGAATGAGTTACATTTCTATCTATTTTTGGTAAAATGGAATAAGGACTTCAGACTTGTAATAATCTAAAGGGGAATTGTTAGGTGTTTTACTTGTATTCTCTTGATGTTCTCTTAGTCTTAGTTGTATATTATTTTCTTAAAAGAAAAAAAAAAAAAAAAACTAGTTCGTATTTCTAGCTCTCACCTATTTTTTATAAAATAATATACATCTATGACCATGAGAACACCTAAGATTTTCGTAATCTAAATACCGAATTGCTGATGTTACCCAAACGGTACCGTTTTGACCAATGAAAAGGTAGGTTTTAAAAAAAAGTTATAAAAAATTCATAAAAAATTATAAGGGAGTGGCTGAAGCCACCTCCCATGGCCGGTCTGGGGGTGGACGAGCCATCCCTGTGGCCTTTGGGGTGGTCCGGCGATCCCCAAGGTGGTGGCTACCCCTTTTGATTTTGATTTTGATTTTTTTGATTTTTTTTAGTTTTTTAATATTTTTAGTTTTTATTTTTTTTTATTTTTTTTTATTTTTTTTTTATATTTAATGAATTTTATATTATTTGTTTAAAAAATACTATTTTTTTATTGCCCAAAACAACCCCGTTTTGAGCAACAGCAATCATGCGGTAGTTTTCACTACCACATGGAAGCCGGATCCTTTCTTGATGTTCTCTTAATTTTAGGTGGATATTATTTTCTTAAAAAAAATTAAAAAAAAAAAAAAAATTGGTTCTTATTTCTCTCACCTAGTTTTTAAAAAATAATATGCATCTATGACCAAGAGAACACCTAAGATTTCCCTAATCTAAATTCACCTACATTCTGGAGTAAACATGACCCTAATTCATATTTATTGACGACTTTATTGTCTCTGTTTTATTTTTTGTTCTTAGACTAAAGACATTAACAAATAACCAAAAACAAAAAACACTCTTCAAAATATTAAATTTACTTTCACTTTTATGTCGCATAAGAAAACAACCAAAAACAAAATTGGCATTCAAAACACTAAAAGTCTTCAACGAACATATCTTAAATTTGGCTTTAACCTCCATATATTATATAGACTTATATTATTTCCACACAAAACGAAGAAAGCGAATTAAAGCATGTGTTTCACTAGTATCTTCTATGCACATACAGAAAAATTAAATGAGATAATGGTCGTTGATGCTGTACAATTCATATGGGCATTGCTTAAGTTTTGAATAAGTTTTCCACTCCAATTGGTAAAGGGCACTTTCCACGAGAGCTTCAGATTGAAAAGCCGTGGTCCATGTGATTGGTAAAGTGAAGTAGGCTTGGCCAATCACAATCCAAACATTCTGTTCGATCATCCCCTTGGTGACCAAGTCTTTTAGGCAACACCTTTTTTCTATTGATCGTTGCTTTGGTCAAGAAGTGGTCATCTCAATTTCATCATTCTTTTGAGTTTAAACCTTGCCAAGCAAGGAGGAATATATCCCCATCATGGGATGTAGCCATGGTCCATGACATCCTTTCCCTCAAAAGATGCGACCAAAAATGCCATCCGACAGCCATCACCCAGCTCAAGATCGAGCCACACGCTCGACGCCATACATTCGAAGTAAAACACGTGGAGGAAGCAGCGGCGTATTTATTAGGATGCATCACACCTAACCACCAAATATCTCGGACACGTGATTGTCGAGTTCCATAAATGGATAAAATGCCAAAAATAACGGCTTCAATGAGTCGGATGAGGCAAAATATCTGAAGAATGCGCCATTTCAAGGAAAAGGAGGAAACCGAGCATCAGAATTCCCTTCTCTCGAAGCCTCGACAGAAGGAATTCAGGGGGTAACTGTTACACATAAAAATAATACCAAATGCAATAAGCCCAAGGCCCCATAGTCGGAGATAAAAGCCCATAATGATACTACAAGCCCAGCCCAGTGCCGAAGCCCATCATCATCGCTATTCTATATTGGCCCAGGATAACTTACTCCCACCACGTTTGCAGTGATCATCAAGCCAACAATCTCGAGGTCAAACATATGCATTAATCACATCAACGGTTACCCACACTCTCGGATACTCATTGATTACAGGAATAGTTGCGAATCACTCTCAGATTGACATTCATGATAACGACAGCCATTACGCACCATTTTTGGGATTGACATTGATTACAAGCATTCTCGGGTCAATTGTTGTGACAGTTATGCGCCACTCTCGGGATTCGCACTAACGACAGTAGCGGTTTCATAATAACCATAACGGCCAAGAAAACTATCACAAATACAATTATATCAACAAAACAACTTATGTTCACCAAGTGCGAATGGCCAACTATTTCCTCAATCCAAGTCATCATTGATATCAATGGCATCCTCTCCATAGCCACTAGCTACAAATGATAAAACAAACAATCAGTAAACAATATGATAGAATCTTATCAAGTCTTAATCATTGAGCAACGCCATTATGTAAACAAAGGTCATCATATTCAACAAATTCAGATTTATATCTACACCCCTAACATATTTTCGTGATCAAATCAAATGGACGTCACATTTTACAAGGACCATAGTGGTCCATCTCACGATGCCAAACACTTCAAATGTAAAGCTCTAACCCACATCCACCACAGAACCAACTAAGATATAAACCAAATTCAACAGGATTTGCAACATCATTAATGACAAACACTACAAAATATCCAAACTCTAGATTTAGAGGTGCACATATATATGAGGACAGTTCTAAAATCACATTGACCATTAAAAAATGTCATTACCTGATCCACTATCGACCGACGATTTCACAATCGTAAAGGGTGGGGAAGCTTTGTCTGGCACTGCCTTATATTGAGTCACGTCGGGCGCAAATCTCAATTGCATCATTTCCTCGAGCTGGCACAAACGGGCCTCAAACATGGCAACTTTTGCTGTCATTTGAGCTTCCATTTCCGCAAGCTGTACCGCCATATGAGCCTCTTTTTCAGCCAACTGCAAATCTTTCGCAGACATCTGCGCTGCCACCTACTGAGCTACCCACACATCTGTCTGCTCCCGCTCTACGGCCAATAGCGCATCCATCTGTGCCTTGTGTTATGCTCTCTCAGCCTCAAGTGCTTTGTCAAGAAAGTCTTGTGAGACCGCGAAGTGCTTGGGCTTCTGTGATCGTGCCTGTGATGGTGTATAGTATGAGTGTATGCTGCCCCGCACAGGTAGAATATTCGGTCCAACTTGTCGAACCCTACCAGCGTACTCAAGCTTATTTTCAATCGTCTGGGCGTACGCGTTGTTTGGCGCCCATCGTACCGTCCCCTCTGTCACGCTCGACGATGCTGCAAGGTCAGTAGGTATTAGCTCATCCATCCTCTCCTGTATGTTACATTAATTATTGGTGCGTCATATAACTATTAATCGTAAATAAATTATCACACACATATATAAGCAAAACAACATATGAAAGGTGAGTAGCATACACATCTCTCCTTGATTATGTCATTTGGATAATTACCATCCTTCTTCTTGTGTGTCTTAATGTACGACTGTGCTCCTGTAGGAGAAGTGCCCACAATTACGGTTTATAAGTATAGGGTAAATTACACACATACCTCCTCATGTGTCAGCCTGGCGAAGGCCGGTGCAGTGGGGCGTATTGTTCAATGCTCACAATCTCTTCATATGCACAGCATACTCCTACACAATTAAAAATCTTAATATGTGAGCGCTAACACAATTACAATTAATGAAACTAAACAAAATAATAGTATAACTCACACCATTTATCCAACAAGATCTCCAAGTCGAAAGGGTCGTACTCGTCGAGCTTTTCTTGCCCCATTCTCGTCCGTACGGTATTCGGAGTATCGTCCAACTGAATGGCAAGATCATCTTTTAATTGGAGCCTCCAAGTCCTCAGCTTGACGCCCATATCTCAAAACGCGTTCTTTTTTACGGCTTTCATATTGAACTCAAGCGGGACGTAAAAGTCCACCTGCACAAGTTAAAAATTGATAAATTTAAAAAACAAAAATATATATGTGTATATGTACACACACACACACACACACACACACACACACACACACACATATATATATATATATCTATTATCACAACTTATAACGTATATATACATGCATTAGGAGCATTTGACATAATAAAATACACATACTATCATATAACATCTAGTTAAAACATACCATCAAGGCGTCCCATATATCCCTCCTTTGTATGCTCCGGTACCTTCGTCCAGTAGTCCAGTATTCTAATATAATTTTCACTCCTTATAATCTTACCAGTCATCCGTCTAAATCTCAATGTGCTAAATCCTACGCGATGCCATGAATGATTGTACTCGAGTACGATCCTTTTCCCGGCGGGGACCCCTGGCAACCTGTGCTAGTCGTTAATGGTGGACACCTCTAAGCAGGTGCTTCCATCTGGATTGATACCTAATACATTCATAATTACCGATGTTAGTTATTTCGAATTGAATACTAACTACAAATAATAAAGACGTATATATTGGTGTTCTAGGCATATATTCTTACTTATCATCCGGATCTGGTGAGCGCCTAACCGGGCTAGAGTAGTGTCCTCGACCTGCAAGTCATCCGTCGCACCTATTCCACCAGGCAATTAACCATCATAACCGGGCCTAGTCATGGTATGAGTGGAAACCACCGCAACACTTTCACCGGACGTTTCTTACTCAACTATATGGGTTAAGCATCCTCATCTAAATGGATTGCATCATTCCATTTAGATTTTCACATACGGTATATGAATCCAACTCCTTATTGCCCTTCTAGAATAACATACAGTCATTACGACACGTCGAAATCTTCTCATACCGAGTCTCATGTCCTATAGACCGCAACACCTTCACCGGACGTTTCTTACTCGAATATATGGGTTGAGCATCCTCGTCTAAATGGATTGCATCATTCCATTTAGATTTTTCACAGACGATATATGAATCCCACTCCTTATTGCCCTTTCAAAATAACATACAGTCATTACAACACGTCAGAATCTTCTCATACCTGTGTCCCATGTTCCGTATAAACTTTTTCGCCTCATATGTATTAATTGGCAAAGTTTCATCACTCGCAGGCAGCAACTGATTGATGAATTCAAGGAAAGACGAGGATATCGTGTTACTAAGTCCACTAACACACTTCAAGTTGTATAGATGTACAGTTGCACTCAGTTTGCTATGTTTGGTCCCAGAATGAAGTGGATTCTCTACCTTTTTAAGCAGGTCGTAATACTTTAATACTTCATCCCCTTGCACCACGACCTAAGGCTCACAATTATCTTCCCTGACTTCATGCATACCAAATAAATCACGCAACATAGCGTGCATGTCTCCACCCTGATCTATGCTTGCACTCGCATCTGCGGCCGGACGATTCGAATTAGAGCCTGTAGCTAGACCCCGTACATGCTTTTCACCGTAGTAGTACCACTGTGTGTATGTAGTCATTATTCCTTTACCACCTCTCAAGTGGTCGAATACGAAACTGAGCAGGTGGCGCTGGTTATTTCGACACGTCTTATAAAGGCAATAGATGAATGCATCAGGGGTTGTACAGTTACTAAATGCAAAGTCCACAAACAATCTATATCCGTCTATGTATTCCCTCGTACCCCTAGACTTTGTCATCCAAGTCTTGTCCATTTTTCTTTACGTACATTAGGCACAAATATATAATACTAAAAATAACAAATAAATACACACCCTTAATCTAAATACAATCCAATTAATATAGTACAAATTTAAAGAAATCTAGCTAGGTTTTTCATTTTTTTTTTTTTAACATGTAATTTACATGATGTAAAGTTGCAAAACCTAAACAACACCAAAACTAGTCCATATTTAAATGCATTTAAACTAGTCCATACAAAAAATACAAAACATGTACATACTATACCTACCAAATAATTCACACAAATATATATATTGACAAATGCATTTCTTATTTGTCAATCACTAACCATGCATATTAATTTCTTCAAACCCCAAATGTTGCTATTTCTAACAAATTAAACTCCAAATTTAAATGCTAGAACCGTTAAACACTAAGGAAACATATATGGGAACCCTAAATAAATTCAACCTAGGTTAGTTAGTCCCTTTTTTATTTTTTAGTGTCCATATATGTGGACCCTAAATGAATTACTTCTCAAAATCCCCAAATCAATTACTTCTCAAAATCACCAAATATAGCTCACAAATCAATTACTTCCTCACAAATACTCAATCCAGTGCATTAACGAAACATCATCAAATTGAAGACAAAATAAAACATAAAATTGATAAAATAAAACAATATAAAACATATAAATACAATAAAAAAAACATATAAATGCATAAGACACATATAAATATAAATGCATAAATACATAGGAAATGCATATATATGGAAAAATACAATTTAGCCCTCCAAACAATCAGCCGTTTCCATTTTAGCCCCCTAATGTTCAAAAAGTGATAAAGTAGCTCCCCAAACTACCAAAAATTTGCGATTTGGCCATTCTGTTAGTCAACATCGTCAAATTAGATGAAAAATGCAAAACAACGTTGTTTTTTGAGGTTAAGTTACTAAAATGCCCTTTTGAAAAAAAAAAAAATCAATTAGAAAATGCCCCCCAAAAACGACGTCGTTTTGAGGAATTTTGGAAAAAAAAAAAAAAACAATTTAAAAAATGCCCTAGAAAATGATGTCGTTTTGAGGGGGAAAAAAAAAACGGTGGTTAGGGGTTTCTCGCCGGCCACCCTATAGAGCCACCCCCAGGCCTATGGGGTGACCGCCCAGCCACACCCACAGGTCTGGGGGTGGCTGCCCAGCCACCCCATGGCCTGGGGTGGCCGGCGAGCCACCCCTAAACCAAAGTTTTTTTTTTTTTTTTTTTCCCTCAAAACGACGTCACTTTGGGGGGCATTTTTTAAATTGATTTTTTTTCCAAAAGGGTATTTTAGTAGCTTAACCTTGCCAAAATGACGTAATTTTGAATTTTTCATCCTTTTTGATGGTAATGACTAATGGAGTGGTCAAATTGCAACTGTTTGGTAGTTTGGGTGACTACTTTCTCACTTTTTGAACATTATAGGGCTAAAATAGAAATGATTGGTAGTTTGGGGGCTAAATTATATTTTTTCCATATATATATATATACACACACACATACCCAATCGGAGAAAATGCGGTCGGAGAGAAGATGGAGAAACTGAGGCCGGAGAACCGCCAGAGACGAAGATGTCAACGGCGAAGGCGAATGGCCATTAGACAGAGAGAATGAGTTGTTAGAGAGAGAGAGAGAGCTACTACGATGAGAATGGGCCGGTGAGCGAGTGAGAGAGTGAGTGTGAGATGGAGCGGGGGAGG
>NC_081544.1:17542116-17552920 GCF_901000735.1 Corylus avellana | reverse complement strand
AAATGACACGTCAAGAAAAACTTTATTAACGTGGCGCCTTCCGCTCACGTCAATTGACATGTTAAAATCGCACGTCAATAATTGTTGACGTGTCAAAATGGCAAGTCAATAATTATTAACGTGTCTAAATTGCACGTCAATAATTATTGACGTGCCATTTTAACACGTCAATAATTATTGACGTGTGCGGAAAGGCGCCGCGTCAATAAAGTTTTTGTTGACGTGTCATTTTCGCCACGTCATTAATTAGTAACGTGGCAAAAAGTGTGTTACTGTTTGCCACGTCAAAAAACCCATTGTCTTTTTGTAATGGGTCATCATCATTACATCCACCACTACACCTATAAAAGGGTATGGAAGTCATGGACACAGGTACATAACTCATTCTCACTAGACACTTTACAAACTCAGAAATAAGCTAACTTTAGCATTGGAGGAGGATTCACCGGAATATCCCCGGCGTATTCTCTTAATCCCACTTTTGTCTTGCAGATTAAAAGGAGTGATGCCCAAAGTTACCATCTCGTCCCTTGAGTCCACCACACCGAAACTGTACCAATAGATACTAAATAAAAAATTGTTAAATAAGACACTAAATATAATTGTATTACCTCTGTACAATATGTGAATTTAACATTTTAAATTGTTTTAGGGTTGCTAGCTTTGTTAAAATAATAGACCAAAACTTTTCAGACTTTTTACTGTTTTTTAATGTTGTTTAATTCGATCTAGCCTATCATGACCTTAAGGCAAAAATAAACCGTACGGTTTATTTAAGGAATTCTTCTACACCCTTTCATTTCATTTTTTTTTTTTTAAAAAAAAAAAAAAGAAAAATTATTTTTCACTATTATTATATATTTACATTTTTTGCTATTCATTTTTAAGATATTTTCGTTAAAATAAAAAATTATTATAAAAAACATGGCGCGAGTTTGAAGCTAGTTTCTTATTAACGGAAGAATGAGTTTTATTTCTAAATATTTTTGGAAAAATGGAATGACGACTTGAAGTCATGGACATGTAATAAATGATTATTCACATACAAAGAGAAGAAAACAGACGTGTTTTTCTAGAATCTTCTATGAACATAATGAAATATTAAATGAGATAATGGCTGTTGATCGATGCCGTACAATTGACATGGACACTCCTTAAGTTTTGAATAAGTTTTCCACTCCAATTGGTAAAGTGAAGTAGCTTGGCCAATCACAATCCAAACATTCTGTTCATCCCCTTGGTGCCCAAGTTTTTTAGTCAACACTTTTTCTCTATTGATCGTTGCTTTGGTCAAGAAGTAGTCATTTCAATTTCATCACTCTTTTACTTTAAACCTTGCCTGCCAAGCAAGGAGGAATACGGTCCCTCTCTTTTGTTTAGGATTGGTCCACGACTCCACATCATCAGAACTCAGTGACTTTGCTGCTGTGACATTTGAGTGATCAGGAATATGGTAAAAGAAATTCAGATTTAGAAAACAGGAATGACAAGTAACAACGTTGTGATTCCCTCAACTTATTTCCTAAGTTTAAGGAAGCTGCAGCATGCTCTTGTCTATATATAGGTTGCTCATGAAAAATTTTCTTTAAAAACCACTACTATGTTGGTTCCATAAACACAGAAATCTCTACTCTCGATCTCTTCTGCACATTTATTTTCAGTACTTCATATCATCTAAACTTTTTTTTAAGCTTCCACAAATGGCTTCATCATCATCCTCTGTAAACAACATTGACTTAAGCATTGCTCTTGCAATACAACTCAATGTTATGCCTGATGCACATCCCGACATTCCTGCTGTACACCCTGACGTACTTGTTGTACATCCTGACGTGCTTGCTGTACACCCCGATGTATGGCAGCCAACCTTTACTTTTGATGATCGTCCTATCACCATTCACGATACTGTCGTGCTCCACGATTCTACTGCTGTGGCAGTGGCTAAAGGTCTTGCAACTCCACGAGATCAAACATTGTTGGCTGATAGGTCTGATTTTGACGCTATTAATAATTCCTTGGCGTATAGTATCCAAGGTGCTGCTTCAGTTTCTGACATGGCACGACGTTTGAGTGTCAGAAATGTGGAGATAAAAATCTTAAGAAATCAAGTTGAGGTCTTACAGCAACAGCTCAAATACTACAAACAAAAAGTGGTAGAAATGGAGAAGACTGCCGGACATCTCCAGCAACAACATGAAAAGCTACAGGTAGATGTCTAGGAGTGTCGCATGTCTCTCGGCCCAAGCTCTAGTCAGGTAACTCATTTGAAATAAATATTCTTTTTGATAATTCAAATATCTACGATTCTGCTCATACTAATTAAGTTCTCTCTTTGCAGAAGTGATCTCTTGGAGTAGCTCTGTGAATGCATCCGCTCGTCATTACTACAAGTCTCTTTATGCAACAACTTTTTTTTTTATTCGAATTAATGAACACTGATTTGTAATATTATAAGGAGCTTGCTCTCCGAACATTTCCTTTTTGCTTTGTAATCATAGTAGCTTCATACATGCACTCTATTTATCAGGTTAATTATACATGAATTTATACATGCACTGTCTTTGTACATGAATGCTTTTAAAGCTTTGCTATTCATGGCAATATGATTTATTCTAAACTTTATAACTTTTCAAAGTCTATGATACATTATAGTAAAGAGAAACTTGATGGAATTACACTTTTAAGTTTTATGTCGAGATAAACACCATAAACATGAATGTAATACCTTTCGATTTGAAGCAACAACATATGTGTGCTATATAAATGAACCTCCTTTTTTTTATCTTTTTCTTTTTTTTGTATATCATATTTACTTAATTTATAACTTTATTTGTTTAGAAAATTCAATTCAATAAATATTTGTTCAAGAATTTAAATATTATATCTATTTTATAATATAATATATATATTAATTATAATATTAACAAGTATAGTTATACATAAAACAGAAAACCAATGCACATGCACTAGTAATCTTTATAAACACTTAAAAACACTCGCAAACACACAAAGTGACAAAGAGAAGAAAACAGATGTGTTTTTCTAGAATCTTCTATGCACATAAAAAAATATTCCCATGGACAGTACTACTGCTTAAGTTTTGAATAAGTTTTCCACTCCAATTGATAAAGGGCACATTCCACGAGAGCTTCAGATTGAAAAGCCATGGCCCATGTGATTGGTAAAGTGAAGTTGCCTTGGCCAATCACAATCCAAACATTCTGTTCGATCATCCCCTTGGTGACCAAGTTTTTTAGTCAACACTTTTTCTCTATTGATCGTTGCTTTGGTCAAGAAGTGGTCATCTCAATTTCATCATTCTTTGAGTTTAAAGCTTGTCAAGCAAGGAGGAATATAGTAAAAGAAAAGGTACGATCATGGGAAGCAAAAGGTACGATCCCTCTCTTCTGTTTAGGTTTTTTTGTCAGTTTGGGGATTGGTCCACATCATCAGAACTCAGTGACTTTGCTGCTGTGACATTTAAGTGAGGAATATCGTAAAAGAAATTCAGATTTAGAAAACAGGAATGACAAGCAACAACGTTGTGATTCCCTCAACTTGTTTCCTAAGTTTAAGGAAGCAGCATGCTCTTGTCTATATATAGGTTGCTCATGAAAGATTTTCTAAATTGTTAAATAAGGCCAAAACTTTCTAACAATTTCATACTTGGGTTCAGTAGCCATGCAAAACTTTTACTAACATGAAAGTGACACAATTTTAATATATAAAATGGTTTTATGGTGGCTTAATATGTGAGAAGTAGATGACTATTTTTTGTTGTTTAATTTTGGTTTAATATGTTTAATCGTTACTATAGGACATAAATCAACAGTTATTTGAGTTTATTGACATCAATATTTCTTTTCTTTCTTTCTTTTTCATTATTACTATTTGTATTTTTTGCTATCCTTTTTTGAAATTAAATTATAATATTAGTTATCGAAAAGAAACGTGAGAGATGGAAGAATAGTTTTTTTTTAAAATTTTTTTAATGGGAATCGTTCATATTTCATTGATAGAATATTTAGAACATAACAGCTATTGCAAAGTATATAGCTCTGATATAGCATAGTCAAAAGTTATGCAATTACAAAGTCATAGATACAATCAGAAAATTCTTACAATCAAAATACTATCTATGACATCATTATCCGCTAATCTATGTACAACTTCATTTATTAAACAGATATGTTCCAGGTAGACTAAATCTAAGACATAGGCAGCCAAAATTTTTAAAACTTTATTTTTCGGCATTGAGAGATAATCTCCCACACCGATCTACTCCTCCTCGGCCCAAGTTCAAAAGAAAAAACACATCTTCGACCCAAAGGCTAGGATAAAAAAACAAAAATAAAATCAAAGCAAAAAAAACAAAAAACAAAAACAAAAACAAAAACCCACTATAAGCAGCAGTAGAGGAGCATGACATCATAGACATCCCCGATAAAACGCGACTCTATTGGTAGATCTGATGAAGATGAGTAGATCGAAGTATGAAAAAGTAGATCTAGATCTAGATCTAAAACAAAATTGCCAAAAACGGAGACCGGAAAAGACTACAGAGAAGACGCTGAGCATTGTTACTAGGGGAACAAGGAGGGAGAGGGACAGGGAAGGGGAAGGAACGAAGAATGGCAATGTCGTTCTTCCCTCCTCTGTGTTTCTTCTTCTTTGATTTTTGTTGGAGGAGGAATAGTTAAGTTAGAAACTAAACGAACTCTCTTAAGCCCAAATAAACCAATGGTAGTACTAAGGGCCTGTTTGGGTGCGTTTGAGGAGTTTAAAAGTGCTTTTAACACTCAAAAAGTCAATTTAAAAAAAAAAAATACTCTTTTGGTAAAAAAATTAAAAGAACTTTTAAGGGTCCAAAAAGCCTAAAAATAACTAAAACATAGTTTTGGCAAAAACTTAAAAATGAAGTTTTTGCCAAAAAAATGTTTTTTTGACTTAAAAGTTCTATTTCTCAAGCGCAATCCTAAACATGCTCTAAACTCCTAGTGTAAATAAAAAATTGTGAAATAATACAGTAAAAATAATATTATTACATCTCCAATATTATCTAAATTTAACATTTAAAATGGTTATAGGGTGATTCCCATTGTCAAATAGACCAAAACATTTCAAATTTTTTTTGTTATTGTTTAATGTTGGCTTAATTCGATCAACCCTATCATCACCTTAAGACATAAATCGACAGTTATTTTGAATTTAATAAATTTATTATTATTATTTATATTTTTTGCTATTTTTTAAGACATTTTTGCAAAAATTAAAAAAAAAAAAGAAAAAGAAAAAGGAAAACCATGTGTGAGTTTCTTATTATCTTTTAACAAAAATAAATATCTTCAATAGACAACTTTACATAAAAAGGAAACATTAAAGCAACTGGGAGTGGAAATTCCGACATACATCTTTGGGTGTGTTGGAAACGAGTAATTCTATGAGGCGTACTTGTATCCTACTTGTGTCTTACTAAAAATGATGTAGCTATTAAAATCATCATTGGGCTTGTGATTGATCATTATTAAGTTTTGATCCAAGAGTGATTTTAATACTCACATCATTCTTAGTAGGATACTAAAAGAAAATTTAGAATTACTCCCTGGAAACATTATAACTTATAACGGAAGAATGAGTTATATTTCTATCTATTTTTGGTAAAATGGAATATAGACTTCAAACTTGTAATAATCTAAAGGGGAATTGCTAGGTGTTTTACTTGTATTCTCTTGATGTGGCACACGGTTTGACACATCAATAATTATTGACGTGTCAGAAACCTGCCACGTCAGTAAAATAGGTAATTTTTTTAAAAAAATTTTTTGCTCCCCCATATATATTTTCTGAATTATTCAAGTTTATACCCGAATTTACATGTTAATCTGATATACAATTTTCAAGGTCCAACACAACAAAAATATACAAAAGAACTATCCATCATCCATATCTACAATTTATATATCTACTACATTGATACATCCAAAAAAAGTTCCAACACAATATCCATCTACCACAAGACAAACAAACCATTCTCAACAAACAATCAAACTATCTCTGTTATCACAAATACATATAATTTGATCTAACTATATACATCAACAAAACAGGAACGAAATATATATACAAGTTAACAAACTTCAATGGACAATCCCTTGCTCAATCCAACTCAACAGCATCATCACCCAACGTCTTATCTGCACTACTTGCAAATGAGTTGTGAACCAAGAGTTGCAATGTCGTTATGAAATCCAATGATAATCAATACAAAAATCCAAACACAAATATACAGTGGTGCAAATATACGTTAGTTCTAAAATGAACCACGGGAACAATGCGTTGCTAACTAATACTTTTGTGCAAACATAATTCTAACCGTTAAAGTGCTCGATACAGAAGAAAAACAACACAAGTATAGCATTGCTTCTGTCTGGAGGAGTACTATGTTGAGTCACCTCGGGTGTGGATTCGGAGGTTGACCCGAACATGGCCTCAAGCTGACAAAAACGGGCCTCAATCATCGCATCTTTTGTTACCATCTGAGCATTTTGTTCTTCAATTCATTTAGCCACCTCATCCATCTGTGCTCTTTGTTGTGCCCTTTCTGCTTCAAGTTTTCTAATCCTCTTGGTCATCTGTGAGACCGTGGAGTTCTCGGGGGTTCTATCGAGTGTATGCTGCCCCGCACAGGTAGAACATTCAGACCAACTTGTCAAACCCTGCCAGCATACTCAGGCTTATTTCCGAGTGCCTGGGCAAACGCGTCATTCGGTGCCCACCATACCGTCCCTTCAGTCATGCTCGACGCCAATGCCAGGTCAGTGGGTATCAGCTCCTTCATTCTCTCATGTATGTTAAATTAAAAGTTAGTGCATCATATAAGGTAGCTTAATTAAAAATAAGTTATCACGAGATATATGGGTGAGTGGCATACACATCTCTCCCTGACCACATTATTTTGATAGTCACCATCCTTCTTCTTGTGTGTCGAGATGTAAGATTGTGCTCGAGTAGGAGGAGTTCCCAAAGATACGGTCTGCATAAAAAATAAAAAAATAATAATAAAAAAATTAAACATAAGCATACGGTTAGATATGTTAATAATATATATATATATACAGATGATAAATGAGACACATATCTTTTCATGTGTCACCCTAGCAAAGCTCTTTGACCCAGTACAGTGAGGCGTATTGTTCAATGCTCACAAATTCTTTATATACGTAGCATACTCGTATACAATTAACATTCTTAATATGTCAGCCCTAACACAATTAGAATTAATGAAACTACACAAAATAGTAATACAACTCGTGACCTACCTGATTCTTTGGGTCACACCATTTATCCAACAACACGTCCAAGTCCTTAGGGTCGTAGTTGTCAACCCAATTTTGCCCTATTCTCGCCTTCACGGTGTCAAAAGTATTGCCCGACTAAATTTTAAGATCATCTTTCATTAAGTGTCTCCAACTCTTCAGCTTCACGCTCATATTTTGGAATGCGTCCCATTTTACGGCATCAAGATCACACTCAGGCGGGATGTAGAAGTCCACCTGCACAAGTTAAAAAATAAGGCGTATATATATATATTTCATTTTTGATATATATATTAACATTAAGGCATATAATTCATACATTAGGAGCGTTTCACATAATGAAATACACATGCTATAATATAACATATAGTTTAACCATACCATCAAGGCGTCCCATATATCCTCCTTCGTACGTTGCAGTACCTTCGTCCTGTCGTCTCGCAATCTAACATAATTTCCACTCCTTATAATATTGTTGGTCGTCCTTCTAAATTTTAAACCACTAAATCCTACGGGCTGCCACGCATTATTGTACTCTACCACAACCTTTTGCTCCCTAGGGATTTCCCACGTCTTGTTCGAGGCTTTAATGGTCAACACTCGAATATGGGTGCTTCCATCTCGATTGATGCCTAACACATTAATAATTATCAATGTTAATTATTTGAAATTCAATACTAACTACAAAACATATATATGTATTCAATATTGGTATTTATAGTTGATATACTTACTTATCGTTCGGACCGGTCACCGCCCAACACTTGTGGAGTAGAGTCTTCAGGCTGTGAGTCATGCGTGGCACTTGTCCCACCATCCATGTCCTCCGGTTCTTGTGTCTCACTGTCGTTCGGTTCCTGTGTCTCACTGTAGTCGACACCTGTGTTTTGGCTGGGGGGGAAGAGCCGCTCTACATGGCCATGAGAAAACAACCCTAACTCGCTCATCGTCGGTGGCGGAGTAGGCGTATGATACGTAGTATATGGGTCGTACGGGAATGGCTGATACTAATACCCTAGTTGGGTTAGTCCTGTCGGAATGTAGGTACTAGGTACAGGGGGCTGCCCTTCCACATGATCTGAAAAACTGGTCTATATCCCCGATTGCTCGTTGCCATCATGGTCGCACGATGTTGACCCATGCGCCGATGATGATTACGCTGCAAGTCTGGCCTCCGTGCTCTACTCTTCCCCCTAGTACTCATATAAACTTGCGAAATACATCACGCACCTAATTAATTATGTATACAATAAATGAAATATGCACCATCATATATCAATGACTCACATATTTAAAAATGAGATATATACCATTTACCAAATGCCCAAATTAATTAATTGTATTGACGTATTAATTACTGAACAATTACCAATCACGATAGACATAACTTACAGGAAACCAGTCAATTAATGTGAACTATATATATAATTTTTTTTTTTTGAATCACATATGCTTGGATTGGATCTAAGTCTGGTCGGACGTATTCGACGTCATCCTGCGGATCCACTTCATTATTACTGGTCAATAGGAGCGGCTCACACTCGTAGTGATTGGCACATTCATCATGAGGACCTTGACCCTGACTAATGTCGTATACGTTTTTAGGCTTAGTCTTTACAGCGCAAGCCCAATCTGGGTCCCTTTCATCTTTGATGTAAAATACTTGGTCAACATGTGAGGTTAGTACATATGACTCATCAGTAATTTGCTCTCCCCGGTGGACAAGGTTATTGAAATTGACAAGCATTATTGCATACTCGTCTACCATGTATCCTCTGTCCCTTGTGTTGTCCGCCTAATTACACTTGAACATAACGTACTTGGTCCTGTCGAAGTACTCATCCTCAATTGTCCATAGCTTTAGTTATTAGAACCCTAATTGAATAAAATAAATCTAGGTTAGTTAGTTAGTTATTATTATTTTTTAGTGTATTTCTTTAACTACATCGTTTCGTTTATTTATTTATTTTTATAACAAATAAACACATATATTTAGTTTTAATTATAACATTTACATAATTTAAATTTGCAAAACCTAAACAAAATTAAGGTCCAAATTTAAATGCATTTGTTATCTTTGGGAACCCTAGATAAAATAGATCTAACTAGCTAGGTTTTTGTTGTTGTTATTGTTGTTGTTGGTTTTTTTTTTTTTTTTTTTTTTTCATTTTTTATAACATTTACATAATCTAAATTTGCAAAACCTAAACAAAATTAAGGTCCAAATTTAAATGCATTTGTTATATATGGGGACCCTAGATAAAATAGATCTAGCTAGCTAGGTTATTTGTTATTGTTGTTGTTGTTGTTGTTGTTTTTTATTATTATTATTATTATTTTTTATTTATTTATTTTTTTTATAACATTTATGCATTTGTTATATATGAGGACCCTAGATAAAATAAATCCAGCGAGTTATGTTATTTGTTTTCCTTTTCTTTTCTTTTTTTTAACATTTACATATATATTCTAAATTTTAAAAACCTAAACAAAATTAAAGTCCAAAATGGATATGCATTTGTTATTTGTTGGTGTCTTTTTTTTTTTTTTTTTTTTTTTTGATAGCTTACATTTTACATAATCTAGATTACAAACCTAAACAAATAAGGTTTAAATGCATTTGTTATTTGGAACCCTAGATAAAATAGATCTAGCTAGCTAGGTTTTTTTTTTTTTTTTTTTTTTTTTTTTTTTTTTATAACATTTACATAATCTAAATTTGCAAAACCTAAACAAAATTAAGGTTCAAATTTAAATGCATTTGTTAGATATGGGGACCCTAGATAAAATAGATCTTGCTAGCTAGGTTATTTGTAGTAGGTTTTTTTATTTTTTTATTTTTTATTTTTTTTATTATTATAATATTTATGCATTTGTTATATATGAGGACCCTAGATAAAATAAATCCAGCGAGCCATGTTATTTGTTTTCCTTTTTTTTTTTTTTTAACATTTACATATATATTCTAAATTTTAAAAACCTAAACAAAATTAAAGTCCAAAATGGATATGCATTTGTTATTTGTTGGTGTTTTTTTTTTTTTTTTGATAACGTACATTTACATAATCTAGATTTGCAAACTTAAACAAAATTAAGGCCCAAATTTAAATGCATTTGTTATATTTGGGAACCCTAGATAAAATAGATCAGCTGGCCCTGGTTTTTTTGTTGTTGTCGTTTTTTGTTTATAACATTTACATAATTCGATTTACAAATCTCTAAAACAAAATTAAGGTTCAAATTCGGCAATTTTATTCAGATATGAGACCTAGATAAATAGATCTTGCTAATTCAGTTATTTAGTAGTTTTTTTTTTTTTTTTAATTTTATTTTATTTTAATTTTTTTATTATTATTATAATATTTATGCATTTGTTATATATGAGGACCCTAGATAAAATAAATCCAGCGAGCTATATTATTTGTTTTCCCTTTTTTTTTTTTTTTTTTAACATTTACATATATTTTTTAAATTTTCAAAACCTAAAC
>NC_081544.1:17523306-17541629 GCF_901000735.1 Corylus avellana | reverse complement strand
TTTTGTTTTTTTTGTTCTGTTTTGTTTTTTTTTTTTTTTTGGATAACATACATTTACATAATCTAGATTTGCAAACCTACACAAAATTAAGGTCTAAATCTAAATGCAAAAACCTGCACAAAAAAAAAAAACCCTAATTTCAAACAAATTATGTACGTAATTTTGCATGCATGTTCATATATAACAATCGCACCATACAAATTATTTAAACAAATTCACAAATACAAAACATATATCTCAAACAAATAAATTAATTAGCTAACATGTAAAATTTGCTAATAACTACATCAATTAATATATAATTATATACACTGTAAATTTTTATATAGATACCTGATCAGGAGAGAAGCCAGAGAATCGCCGGAGGAAGAGCGCGTGACGGTCAGAGGGAGGAGCGGCGCTGTGACAGCCGGTGAGAGCGAGAACCAGTTAGAGAGAGAGCGGGTGAGAGAGAGAACAAGTGAGAGGGTACTGAGCGAGCTAGTGAGGGAGAGAACGAGTGAGAGGGTCAGTGAGTGAGACAATGCATGTGAGTCGATCGACGAAGATGGAGACAACAAGTTGCCGATGGACAGTGAAAAAAAAGGGATCGGAGGGAGGGCTGTGGGCGCGCGGGAGGAGAAAGAAAGAGAGGAGGGGAAGAAAAGAAAAAAAGAAAGAAAAGGGGGATAGCTGGCGATCGCGCCTTCCTAATGAAATTTCTTGACGTGTCTACATAGAACACGTCAATAAGAGAAAAATAATTTTTTAAATTTTTATACCCACAATATATATATATAAATAAAATTCTCACTAAAGCCAGACCCATTCAAATGAATGCTGAAACCTTAGATTTTTGCTAAAAGGAGATTGCTGATTTACTTGCCAAAGGTATCATTCGTAAGAGTAAATCTCCTTGGTCTTGTGCTGCCTTTTATGTAATGAAAAATGCTGAAGCCGAAAGGGAAACCCCTGTAATCAATTAGGGAATGTGTTGTGATACCAACAAGGGAATGCGAATGCAAATTAAAAAATAATTGAAAATAAAGCAGTAGAACCATCCATGTAGGAGGTATATGCAATTAAAATAAACATGATGCAAGAATCAAAGGAGCGTATAAAAGAGTAATGGGATAAATAGATAATGAAAAGATATCAAAGGATTTGATTAATGATTAACAAGAGTACTTACAGATTGAAATGTAATCTGGAAGTAGTGAAGTTACAAGAGAGCAGAAAGGATTACAAGTAGAAAACAGCAGGCTAGTTGCAGAGGGATTTCAGGTGTTTGGGCTGAAAGCTTCTGCCTTACACTGAAGGAGACTTGTCCTTATATAGACAGAGTCCAGTGGTTAAATAAAATTACATCAGAAAATTTAATAGTAAAAGTAAGATACTGTAATGTCGACAGTCACTATAGTGTTGGCAAGTACTGTAGGAAGTACTGTAATGTCGGCAGGAACTGTAGAGTAACTGAACCAAGATGAGCTAGCAAATGTCTGCAGTGGAATTTTAATGAATGGTGCCACAGAGGGCAAATGAGCTATTAATGGTGCCACGGAGGGCAAATGAGCTGTCAATGGTGCCACGGAGGGCAAATGAGCTGTTAATGGTGCCATAGAGGGCAAATGAGCTGTCAACGGTGCCATGGAGGGCAAATGAGCTATAAATCTTCAATTCCAGGGTAATAATTATCACTGTCTCTGGGAAAACCAGAATTCCCGAACCAATCTTGTATGGGGTTGAAAGTTGCTTTAGAAGATACATCGTATTTCTTATCATTGGATTTTTTATCTTCATCAGAATTGGAACTGTCATTGAGAGAATTGAGTAATGCTTTTAAAATTTTCTTCTTTTCTTTTTTCTTCAAAGATGACTTTTTCTTAGAAGAACTGGAAGAAGTACCAGGGGCAGCGATTTCTTTGGGAGGAGAAAGGAAAGTGCTGAGGGTTATAAATTGGGCAGGTGTGCCAATGGTTAATGGTTTAGAAACAAGAGGAGATTAGATTTTTGGTAACTGGGCTAGTGCTTTGACATTGTCAATCAAATGATCAGTTCGTGGGTAGTTATCCCACCATTTAATATACCAATGACATTCTAGTTTATCATCAAGAATAACATATTGCCATTTGATGATCCAGGGAACCTTGAATTTTTTGGCAAAATGGAGAGTGTAGGGAAACTTGGCCCCATATTCATCAGTATGGTAAAGATTTTTGAATGATTTAAAAGATTCAACAATTTTTAATGGGAGAATATCAGGGATAAAACCGAATTTTTTCCACCAGTTGGAGAACCAGAGGGAGAGAATGCCTCCAAATTCTTTATCAAAGCTCAAGAACCAGGAGTGGTCAAATTTGAAATTTTGGAAAAGGAAAAATTTGTACCAAGCATTAACATAATCATAATAGCAAAAAGGAATTGGGAAATCATCTAATTTCCTGAGTTGCGAGGGATGTTCCCCCCAATCTTTTTCAAGAATAATTTTATCAAATAAACACTGTGGTAAATGAGTTTTTGGGGATCAGTTTTACTGTAAATGGGTTTAAATTGGACAGACTTTGTTTGAAGTAGGATATTAGTATAGTAGGAAAGGGTTTTCTGAAGGTGCTCAAGGATCCAATGGAATTGTGGGGGAAAATAGGAAGTAGCGATTTGAGCGGGGAATTTAATGTGGGATCTGTTTAATTCAATGTGAAAAAAATATTCAAAATGAGGAAGAGCAACATAAGCTGAGGATTTATCGTATTTAATGAAAGGAGCAGCAGTTTTTTGGGAAGCAACTACAAAAGGGTCATAATCTGAAATAAGAGTACTGGAGTAAGTGGCCGGTGACCTGGGATTGAAGGCTGAGAATCGATTGGCTAGCGCAATGGATGAGTTGGTAGCTGGAGGGGCAATGGTAGTCTTTGGCCTCAAGGCCAAAGGCTTGGATTCAATCTTCTCCTTGTCTTTTTTGCTGGCCATTCTAGCACTGCAAAAATTCTCGAGTGAGAAAATCTGGAATAGAATTATTGGAACCTTTAATGTATTCAATGTCAAAATCAAAAACACTTAGAATGGCTTGCCATCTGGCGAAAATTTGTTTTGATGCAATATTTTCAACATCCTTTTGCAAAATGTATTTAGCAGATTTACAATCAATCCGTAATAGAAACTTTTGATTTAGTAGATCAGATTGAAATTTAGTAATACATGAAACTACAGAAAGAATTTCTTTCTTAATAGTGCTATAATTAACTTGAGTCTTATTCCAAGATCCATAATGGAATCGAACAATTTGTTCGGGAGATCCTGGAGAAACAATTTGTTTTAGAATACTTTTGAAGCTAATTTCAGAAGCATCAATTTCAACGATTTTGAAAGCATTGTCTGAAGGAATTCCTAGACAGGATAAAGCTTTGACATAGGTTTTAATTTCTCTAACAAGGGAAGTATGAGTGTCACTCCAAGGGGGAGGATTGCTTGGCAAACGGTTGAACAAAGGTTTGTAGTGTTTTCTCAGATCTTTGTAGAAATCTGCAATATAATTTAAAGAACCTAGAAACCTTTGGAGCTGATTTTTATCAATGATAACATCAGGAAATTTATCGGCAAATTGAATGGCTCTATCAATGGGATTTATCCGACCTTCAGAAATATCAAAACCAAGGAATCTAATTTTGGTTTGGAAAAGCTTGATTTTTTTTAGCAGAAACAACAAGTCCATTGTGTTTGACTATTTCTAGAAACAAATTCAAATCTTTCCAGTGTTCATCAATAGATTTAGAATAAATCAAAACATCATCAATGTAAACAATAGTAAAGTGACTGAAAGGATTGAAAATATCATTCATGATATTTTGGAATTCACTGGGAGCATTTTTTAGACCAAAAGGCATAACCATTCACTCATAATGTCCAAACGGGGTGGTAAAAGCAATCTTATACCTATCTTTATCATCAATTTGGATTTGCCAAAATCCTGACTTCATATCGAACTTAGAGAAAACTATAGCCTCACTGATGCGACTAACTAAATCATTTCTATTTGGAATGGGGTACCTGATCCATTCTAGTACATCATTGAGTGGTTTGTAATTGATTACAAGCCTAGGAGTTCTCCTTTTGACTTCAGCATTTTTTCATAACATAAAAGGCAATACAAGACCAAGGAGATTTACTCTTACGAATGATTCCTTTGGCAAGTAAATCAACAATCTCCTTTTGGCAAAAATCTAAGGTTTCAGCATTCATTTGAATGGGTCTGGCTTTAGTGGGAATTTTATTTTCAGAAAAAGTTTTAATGTAAGGTAAAGAAACAGTGTGTTTCTTCCTATGCCAAAAAGCAGCAGGAAGATCAGAACAGACAAGATCAATGTTACGAGTATTAAAAGAGACAATTTTGGATTGCAATAATTTATTAGAAAGTTGTTCAGCAATCTTTTTCTATTTAACTTCTTGTTTCAAGAAGTTTAAATGTTTAGTTTTGGCAGTGATAATGTTAAAATGGCTAATATCAATTTCAAATTTGTTAGCAAAATAAAATTTTACTTCAACACCCATTTTAATAGTTGAAACACCAGTTTCATCAACAAAAAAAGGATAAAGCATGCAAATAAAAGGAAGGCCAAGAATAACCTTTTCAGTCATATTTTTCACAAGAACAGCAGCAGTATCAAAACAGACATCACCCTGGCAAACATGTATACTATTTAATTCGTATTTGATTTGCAAACGGCTTCCACTGGCAGAGTTCAGTCTTTCAGTGGATTTTTCAAAATATTTGCTGGGAACTATTCCTTCTTGAATACAATTCAAATCAGCACCAGAATCAATCAAAGCAATGGTATCGAATGCATAATTAGGACCATTGACAATATGAACTTTAGAATACCATTTAGGTGGAGCAATTTTGTTAATAAGACTGATAATCTTGACTTCATTGTTGACTTCATTGAAAATCACTTTATTGCTGGATTCTGCTTCATCAGAATGCTCAGATTGCTTATCATTTTCATTATCAGAATTGTGATCTTGAAAACAATTTTGGATTTTCAGTATTAATAGTTGTTGTTTTAAATCATTATTATCAGTTTTAACAGTAAAGAGGTCATTTTTCAAATCTGCAATTTCTTTCTTGATATTACTAATCTCATGCTGCAAATCTGAGATAGTAATTTCTTTGGATTTTTGTTTAGAAAATTGTTCCAAAGTTTCATCAAGAGAGATTTTTGTGTTGTTAGGTTTATTAGCATTTTTAATCATGGTATTGTTGAGTTTTTTAAGGTAGTCTTCTTTTAATTCAGGATTTTCAATTTTTGAAATTAAAGTGATTAGCAAATTTTCTTGTTCTTCAGTTTTTGAGATAACATTGCAAGTTTTCACATTTTTGCAGCAAGAATCATTACAACCAATTTTGAAATCGTTATCAAAAATTCACTGGCAGAATGGTAATCAGAGTCACTTGAAGTTGTCAAAAATTCACAATCAGATGAATCAGAAGAACTTACTGATTGTAGGATTCTAAAAAGATTTTCTTTTTCATTGTCACCAATTTTCAATGCATTAATTTCTTTCTTCAATTTTTTTGGTGGTTTAGGGCACTTATCAGCAAAATGTCCTGATTTCCCAGGATTAAAGCATTTTCCTTTAGAAAAATATTTATCAAATTTTGAGTTATTCTTTTTGGATTTGTTAGCTGCTGGAAATTTTTTAATTGGTTTATGAAATTTTCTTTTCTTGTAACTATTGTAATATGGAGCAGGTCTTTTCTTGAAAACTTTACCAGGTTTCTTTCTATTTTTCTGAGAGGGAGCCATAGGAGGTAACCCAAATTGTTCGCAAAAATTACCCATTTCATATTTAGCTTTCTTTTTGTTCTTCAACTATTGTCTTATCATTTTTTGATCATGCACATTTTTATGCCAAGTTTTTTAACAGTAGAAAACAAATCACCATAGGTTAAGTTTTCATATTCAATTAATCCAGTGTTAGAGTTAATGAGTTCATCTTTAACTTTGTGAGCAAATAATGAAGGTAATCCATCAATAAATTTTTCTTTCCAATCAGGTTTCTGACTATCAGATCTAACCATAACTCGAGAAAGAAAAATATTTTGATACCATCTATAATCAGACATAGTAGGACAACGAAGATTATTCAGGAAATCAGAAATGCGAGAAGTGATGTTAGAAGGTGTTCCAATAAAATGCTTAATGATGGTGTAAATCCATGTGTTAACACTATTGGGTTCACCAATGCCATGTTGCTCATCAAATAGAGGTAAGCCATCTTCATCTTTCTTGACATCTTTTCTAATGTTTTCTCAAGATTCTTCAGTGAGGTGTTTATCCCACCAATTCCAAAGAGTTCCAGAGAAACCCGTAGAAAGCAAATCAACAATTTCTGATTGGCTTAAATTGTGATTAGTAACATAAGCATTAGCAACCATAGACATTTGATTCATTTTATTCAATATTTCTTGTTCAGACAAACCATCAATATTTCATTCATAAAGTTTATCAGCAGAAGCAGAAAACTGGGATTGAAAAAAATCTTTCTTCAAACTGTAAATCAGGAGGAGTGGGCTTTGAATACCAGTTTTTTGTGAGATTAATGGGTTTGGTTTTATAAAAAATTCTTTGGAGTTTTTGATCTGGACCAAAATTTTCTTCAATTATTTTAATGTTGAAATAAGAAGAATATTCAGAATATTCAGAATCGTCTGAATCAGATGTTTCATTGATTTTTTGAACAACACAGGCTTTTCCAGAGCTAGAAGCTTGACTAGTTTTCAGATCTTTCAACATTTTGTCAATTCTGTCAACATTTTTTTGGTTAGTGGTTTTCAATCCAAGATTTTTCCTTTCTTCAGGAAGAGAAATGATTGGTTTTTCAGTTTTACAACTAGAGGAAGTGGGAGAATCAATTTTGTCTTCAATCCAATCTAACTGTTGGCCAATAACATGAAGAGATTGGTTTATAAAATTGTTTTGTTCAATGATTTTTCTGGTTTCATTATGAGTAGTGGCAGCATCAGGAGTTTTAAAAGGGGAAGCTTTAATAGTTGTATCAGTTCCATAAGTCTTGATTAACAAATTTTCAAGAGGTGGGTGAGAAGCTTTAATAGTGGTTTTATCTTCTTTAACAAAAGATTTTTTAACAACATTTCAAACATTATTGCTGGGGTAATGGTTTTGAAGAAAATCAAAAAACAGGATATGTTTTTGTGCTTCAATCATTTTTTCAGTCCAACGAATTTTGATAATGGATCTTTCTTTTTCAGAAAAATTAGAGCGATAAGAATGTCGTAGTGCTTGGTTTTCTTTTGAAGAAAAATCTTTTTGTAAAGCAGGCCAATCAATTTGGGAAAAGAAATCTTTAACAGGAGCATGAAGGACATTTAATTGATGAGGATGAGGAAGAGGTGCATTAAAATCTGAAGTGGATGGAGACAAAGATCCTCCATCATCATCAACTTGAGTAGGAGAAGGAGTTTGCTTGGCAGTGTAAAAAGCAGAAGAAACTTGAGAATCATCAGAGACACCTTTTAATTTTAAATCAGGGTGAGCAAGAAATTTGTCAACATCTTGGTCTCTTCATCTGAGACCTTTTGAGGTGGTTGAGCCAGCAAAAGAATTTCTTCTTTCATTGATTAATAAAGGGGGCCTTTCCATTCTGTTAGTACGGTTTAGATCAGAAAAACTGACTTATATATATATATCATTTTTTTTCTTTTATATTTTTTTATAAATACAATATACTTAAGACTAATTAGAGAACAAATAAATAATATTCTAGATTGTTAATAATAAAATCCTTTTTTTTTTTTTTTTTTTTTGTGATGGCTCAATATTCAACTCACCGAGAATCAGAGCTATGCTTCCAGGCATTTCCATCGTGGGATCAATGAACAATCGAGATAAGTCAAGGACTCGCCGGACTAGAGTGGTGCACAACCGGAGGTCAAGTTCGATGGCAGTTACGACACCCTCGCACTTCTTCAAGATCATCCCCTCTCTACCTTCACGACAAGAAACTGGTACTCCCTTCCTTATAATTGCTTGCTTCCTGCTTGTTGTTTCTTTGTCTTTTCGTTTCTTTAATATTCTGGCATATAGTGTATTAATGGTAGTATATATCATACCATGATGGGTTTCTTGATTCTTTTTTGTTTTGGCGCTTGGAAATAACAACAAACACATATTTCGTGTTGGGTTCATGTGGGGTTTGCGGGTTGTATAAAATAAATGTATTTTGTAATTTATTTTTTAAAAATTAATATGGCTATATTAATATTACTAGAATGATTTCTAGCTAAAATGCACTATATATTTTTTTTTCTTCAAGAAATCAAGATAAAATTTTGAATCAAGTATAATTATACGTGTATATATATACCAATTAAATTTTATTACCTAATTTTTTTTTTTCAAACACATATATTATAATTAATATGATTGAATTAATTATAATTAATTATAATTGAAATTCCGTTATTGACGTGTGAAATAATGGCATGTCAATAATTTTTGACGTGTCAAAAATAACACATCAAAAATTTTTAACGTGTCATTGTAATACATCAAAAATTTTTAACGTGGCAAACTGCCACGTCAATAATTATTGACGTGTCAAAATAGCACGTCAATAATTTATTGACGTGGCGTTTCCGCACGTCAATAATTATTGACATGCCATTATGGCACGTCAATAATTTTTGACGTGTCATAATGGCACGTCAATAGTTATTGACGTGGCAAAAAGTGTGTTACTGTTCGCCATGTCAAAAAACCCCCTGTTTTTTGAAGTGAAGAGAACACCTAAAATTTCCCTAATCTAAGTACACCTGCACGCTGGAGTAAACATGACCCTAGCTCATATTTATTGACGACTTTAATTTGTTTTCTCGGTTTTATTTATTTTTTTTAGACTAAAGACATTAACAAAAACCCAAAATTGAAAAACACTCTTCAAAATATAAAAATTGCTTTCACTTTATGTCACATAAGAAAACAACCAAAAACAAAAATGGCATTCAAAACACTTAAAGTCTTCAACGAACATATCTTAAATTTGGCTTTAACCTCCATATATTATATAGACTTATATTATTTCCACACAAAGAGAAGAAAGCGAATTAATGCATGTGTTTTTCTAGTATCTTCTATGCACATAAAGAAATATTAAATGAGATAAATAGAATGGTTGTTGATGCTGTACAATTCATACGGGCATTGCTTAAGTTTTGAATAAGTTTTCCAGTACTCCAATTGGTAAAGGGCACTTTCCACGAGAGCTTCAGATTGAAAAGCCGTGGCCCATGTGATTGGTAAAGTGAAGTGGCCTTGGGCAATCACAATCCAAACATTCTGTTCATCCCCTTGGTGACCAAGTTTTTTAGTCAACACTTTTTCTTTGTCGATCGTTGCTTTGGTCAAGAAGTGGTCATCTCAATTTCATCACTCTTTTACTTTAAACCTTGCCTGCCAAGCAAGGAGGAATATATCCCCAACATGGTAGGATCCCTCTCTTTCTGTTTAGTTTCTTGTCAGTGTGGGGGAGCTGTATGACGTTATATTATGATTGGTCCACATCATCAGAACTCTGTGACCTTTGCTCGTCAACGACATGAGAGACCGGGACTTGAAGGAATATAGTAAAAGAAATTCAGATTTAGGAAACAGGAATGACAAGTAACAACGTTGTGATTCCCTCAACTTATTTCCTAAGTATAAGGAAGCTGCAGCATGCTCTTGTCTATAGACTATATATATGAGCACTTGCTTCTTACTTAGCAGCAGTGCTTTCCTTTCAGCTTACAATCATTTTTTTCTTCCAAAGACAAGGTTGTTCTTACATACATACCATGGATATCAAAGCGTTACACTTTGGATATCAGATTTCGAAAGAAACATTTTCTGTGCTCTGGAAACAGGAAGAAGATGTTTCTGTTGGGTTTGATTTGGAAAAGAGAAAGTGGTTCTTCTTTCTTTCTCATCTCTCTGAAGCATACAAGCTTGAAATCTCCTATGACAGCATTTGGCAGATTAAGCTACATCGACCACGTGGCCAATCTACAATTTTTCTTCTCCTTCAGGTTAATTTGTTGCTTACTTTCTAATTTCTAATTTTCTATATATATATGGTTGTCTCTGGTAACATCCTCTCCTCTGTGTTTGTGAGTCAAATGATGATTTGGCTCTAGTTTTCTTAACCGTTCATGTTTAATACCATTCTCTCTTTTTTCACATTAAAAAACAAAAAATTAATTAAATTGAAACCGTTAAAAAAATTACATATGTCAGTAGTGTTTCCATGCAACCCCATAGAGTATGAGTCCAGAAATTGACCAACTCCCTACCTAGAATTTTTAATTTTAGAAAAATATACCTTTTAACTTTTCAAATTATCACTCATTTTATAATTATGCCTTAAAACCTAAAAAGATAAAAAATCATAAAAAATAAAAATAAAAAATTACATCGAACCCCTGTATACTACCATTGCTTGTCAAAATAGGTAATTTACATCTTTCTCCTCAAAATACTCTTAAAGTTGTTAATAAATAAAATTTAAGAATATATAAATATACTCATTTGAAAAAAAAAAAAAAATTAAGAGGCTAATATGAAAAAGGTCACCCTTTTAAGTGTTTTTAATGATTATTTTTTTAATAAATTTAAAGATATTTTGAGTAAAAAAATACAAAAGTATCAAATTTAAGACTGCTGCTATGAGCCTAAGCCTGATTTAAAAAATACAAAAAAACAAAAGTACCCTGAGCTTTTTTTTTTTTTTTTTTTTTTTAACCCTCACCCTTTTAAATCATGGAAAGCGAAATAATAATAATAATAATAATAATAATAAGTCATTATTTTCACACATCAGTCCCACAACGGAAAATATCAGAGAGGAAGCCCCTGAACAGGTAAGCTTCTCTGCAGATTTTTCGCTTTTTTTTTTTTTTTTTTTGTTACAAGATGGGTAAGCTTCTCTGCAGAAATTAATGGGCAATTTAATGTCATTGTAATCCCCAATATTACCTTAATTGATATTCATTTCTATAGCTTGTTGGTTTACCAATTTCATTAGATACTTGAACAAAATCTTTTTCTATTTCCAGTTGCTTGGTGCTCCCAAGATTCATAAGAAAGATGTCTCTTGTGCTCGTGGAGGTTACCAGTGGTTTCGGGAAGTTGATTTCACTCCATTGTGTGGCATTGGCCAATCTTCTGCTCTATGTTTGGAGCTTCCACTTGAGGGTCAGCTTCCAAAATTTCTGCTTTATGAAGAGAATGAAGGCCAATTTGTTCTGCAGGAAGGATCTAATTTCTCCTGCAATTCAGGTCTTGTCCCCATTGTGAATCCACCCCCAAGCTTCAACTTGCCATATAAAATCTTGTTCAAGATCAACTCCTTAGTTCAGAATGGGTGTCTTCCTGGGCCAGCAATTGATATCAATTTTTGTCGGTTGGTCGATCCTACGAGAATAAAACTCGAGTATATAGAAAGTGCCTTGGACAAACTGTATCATCTAAAAGACTGCTGCTATGAGCCTGTAAGGTGGCTTTCTGAGCAGTATAAGAGATATGCCACGGATGGGCGACTTCCAACACCTCCTGCAATATCTTTAGATGACGGGTTGGTATATGTACACAGGGTTCAAATAACTCCATCTAAAGTATATTTCCGTGGTCCAGAGGTGAGTCTCTCCAATCGCATCTTGCGCAATTATCCTGAAGATATTGATAATTTTCTTCGCGTTTCTTTTGTCGATGAGGACTTGGATAAACTGCACGCGACAGTTTTATCTCCTCGAGCATCTTCTGCGAATGAGGACGACAAGCGCACTAGCATTTATGAGAGGATACTGTCCACTCTAAGAAACGGCATTGTTATTGGTGATAAGAAGTTTGAGTTTCTTGCATTTTCAAACAGTCAATTACGCGAAAATTCTCTTTGGATGTTTGCTTCAAGAACTGGTCTTACTGCAGCAGGCATCAGAGAGTGGATGGGTGATTTTCGTGAAATAAGGATTGTTGCAAAATATGCTGCCAGACTTGGTCAATCGTTTAGCTCCTCCAGGAAAACTCTGCACGTTGGTAGGCACGAAATTGAGATGATTCCTGATGTAGAAGCAAAAAGATCTGGAATCACATATTGTTTCTTCTCGGATGGTATAGGGAAGATATCTGCAGAATTGGCTCGCGAAGTGGCTTCAAAATGTGGCTGCAGAAATTCTGTTCCATCTGCATTTCAGATTCGATACGGTGGGTTTAAAGGTGTTGTTGCTGTCGATCCAACATCATCGATTAAGCTGTCACTGAGAAAGAGCATGTGCAAGTACAATTCACAGAATACAACCCTGGATGTTTTGACATGGAGCAAGTATCAACCTTGTTTTCTTAATCACCAAATTATCACTCTTTTATCTTACCTCGGGGTTAAGGATAAAGTTTTCATAAAGAAGCAAAGGGAGACAATAGATCAACTGAATGCTATATTAACAGATTCGTTGATCGCGCGGGAGGCACTGGAGTTTATGTTCCCAGGAGAGATACCAACCATTCTAAAGGAAATGCTAGCTGCTGGTTACAAGCCAAATGAAGAACCATTTCTTTTTATGATGCTACAAGTATTACGTGCATCTACATTGATGGACTTGCGGGACAAATCAAGGATATATGTTCCAAATGGAAGATCTATGATGGGATGTCTTGATGAAACCGGGATATTGGAGTATGGTCAAATATTTGCGCAGATTTCTCGTTTTAGTAAGCAGCTCGGTAGCAATTCCTCGCTCAAGTTCAGTCCCAGCAGTTCAGACCCAAATAATTTTATTTTTGAGGGCAAGGTAGTTGTTGCTAAAAACCCTTGTCTCTATCCAGGAGATGTGCGTGTTCTAAGGGCTGTTAATGTTCCAGCTTTGCAGCACATGGTTGATTGTGTTGTTTTTCCGCAAAAGGGACCGAGGTAAGACTGATATCCCATAATAGATACTTCTAAAATCCTATTGATATGTGCACACACACCCTCAAAGACTCAAACATACACAGACAAATTGTGCTTACACATAATCCTAGAGCGACATAAAATTTAGCATTTATGTATGCATGATCCCCTTGCAAACATACACATAGTGGAAAGTTGCTTTCTTTGTCTTATTTTTGTAACACACCAGAATGTTGTATACAACATTCTCTAGGTAGACACTGTTGACTAATTTAGTGTAATAATTGCATTGTCAGGCCTCACCCAAATGAATGTTCCGGGAGTGATTTGGATGGAGATACATACTTTGTCTGTTGGGACCCTGATCTTATTCCTTCTAAGCAAATTGAACCAATGGATTACAGCCCAGCACCAACTGTGCCAGTCGATCATGATGTTACAATAGAGGTACTCAATCGCAATTTTGATTTCTCAAGCATCAATATCATGAGTCCTAATATGTAAGGCATTCATAAGAAACTTTTTAATGTGTTGGACCCTTGAAACGTGCTTTTGCTCCCATCAAATTTCTAATTAATAGCCTCTTTTTTTATCTAAGATTATCATTTCTCTTTCATAGGTATCTATCCTGTTTGCATCAAATTCCTTCTATACCATACATACTAAAGAATGTTACTTCTGTGCTACAGGAAGTTCAAGAGTATTTCCCCAAGTACATGGTCAATGACAATTTAGGAATCATTGATAATGCCCACAAAGTCTTTGCAGATAAGGAGCGTCGTAGGGCAATGAGTGGTAAATGCATTAAGCTTGCAAAGCTACACTCAATTGCTGTTGACTTCCCAAAAAGTGGTGTGGTAGTCGAAGTACCATATAATCTGCGCCCCAAAACATATCCAGATTTCATGGAAAAGCCTGATAAACGCACCTATAAATCACAATCTGTGATCGGAAAGCTTTTTCGAGAAGTGATTGACATTGCATCGTGCACTAGCCCTATAAATCCCTTCACCCGAGAAGTAGCAGAGCAATGTTATGATTCCGACATGGAAGTAGATGGCTTTGAGGTCTACATCAGTGATGCTTTCGATTACAAAAATAAATATGATTCCAAGTTGGGAAATTTAATGGACTATTATGGGATCGAAACAGAAGCTGAAATACTCAATGGCAACATCTTAAAAATGTCAAAATTTTTCAATAAGAGGAAGGATATGGAAGCAATTAATTATGCGGTGAAGGCCTTAAGAAAGGAAGCTAGGACCTGGTTCAACAACGGTTTTAGTGACACAGATTCTGACACTGATGTTGTAAATGCAAAAGCCTCAGCCTGGTATTATGTTACCTATCATTATAGGTATTGGGGTCGCTACAATGAGGGAATGCGCAGAGCTCATTTCCTTAGTTTTCCATGGTGCATCGGGGACAAGCTGATCCAGATCAAGAGGAAGGCTTCATGTATATCAGCTCTGGAGCATCATTTCAGCCATGGATTGAATTTGGATTGAGAAGTTTAGCATCACATTTCAAAAATGCTATAGTGATCACGGAAACAGTTAGATGTGGCTTTGATTTTACATTTGCTTACTATCATTGGTATATGTTTGTCAATAACCGAGATATATATGCTCCAGGCTGATGTTTGGGGCCCGAATATGTTGTAGTTTCTGTTTTATAATAGATGTGTGGTTTGTATTCTTCAACATAGAGCTCTATCTATTATCTTCTGCTTACTAAAATCTGGTTCTTCAATTTTTGTCAGCATCAGAGGTATGCCATTTAGATGCTTTTATTTTTAGGGATACAATTTCGTTGACACTCTTTGTATGTTTCAGACTGATTGCTTGGTAATTAATTCCTCTCTTTTATCTCTTTTGCACTAGTCAAAAATAATTTGTCTGTGAATTTTAGTACTGCATATATAGATCGTTGTCATTTTTTCACATAGGTTGCATAATTTTCACTCTCAAAATTCTGTTTGAGCTCTTGCAGCTATGCAATTTTGTCTCCTTGTTCTTGATTTGATTTGTTTCATCTCTTTCTCAAAAAAATATCTATTGAATTTTTTTTTAAACATCTGAATGAAATACTTCCTTAATCTCAATTAAATATTAAGTGTGTGTTCCAAATTTTAGTCTCTTTCTCTACCCTCAATCATTAAGTTTTCATGTGATTTTAATTTAGTCCATACCTATAAACGAGCCGAGCTTGGGCAAGTTGTGCCTACCCAAGCTCGGCTAATTTAAAATTTTCACGAGAGCTGAGTACTAAAATTTGAGCTCGGCTCAGCTCACGAAGGAAAATTTCTTCTGTGAGCTCGAGCTCACCTACTATGGAAGCCGAGTACTCGAAACTTGGCTCACCCAGCTCGGCTGAAGCAAAATATATAGATTTGTTTTTTCTTCCAAAAAGGGTTAAATACCTTTCAGCCCCTTGTTGTTTAACAACTTTATTTTTTGTCCCATGCTATCGGTTTCAATTTGTATCTCAAATGGAACATGGGTAATGGATAAAAACTGAATTGGTACTTCCGTCAATCTGCTGTTTAAAAACTTAACGGCAATCCACGCCACTACCACAAAGCCCCTTTAAAATGTCGAGACTTGTCCACAAATCTGAGCCATTTCCCTCCCCCGCCACATATTGCACCACCCTCTTGTGCTGATTCTTTCTGCTGCAGTTCATGTGAAAACAAAAAAAAAAAAAAAAAACTGTTAACTTTTGGAGAGTTTTCATGAATAAATTTTCAGCCCATAAGCTACGGTAATTTTACAGTCTTGCACCCTCCGATTTAGTAACTATTCGACAATGGAGAGCCCTCACGTCTAGGTTTCTTCAGAATAATCCTAGCATTTCGATTTCCCCCAAATTTTATAACCTAGGTTTTGCATAAGGTGAACCTAGGGTTCATGCGATTTGGGATTTTTTTGGGGATATATCGGGACATGAAAAACAAAAAGAAGAAGGCAGGTGTCGACATTTTAAAGAGGCTTAGTGGTAGTGACATGGATTGCCGTTAAGTTTTTGAATGGTAGATTGACGAAAATACTATTTAAGTTTTTATTCATTACCCAGGTACCATTTGTGATACGAATTGAAATCAAGGGAGCAAAAGATAAAGTAGTTAAACCACAAGGGGTTGAAAGGTATTTAACCCAAAAAAAAAAAATTCTTTACTTGAATGCTCATCTTCCCAAATGAGACATACTATATAAGCTATTGAACCGAGCCCTTATATGAGTATTTTTACAAACTTTAAATGAGCGAGTCAAGGTTTTATATAAGTAAGTATCGTTTAATAATTGAGTAAAGTTTCGTGTCCACAAACGACTCATTTAATAACTGAGTTGCATATGAGCCGAGCTTTATCGAGCTAAACCGAAGCGAGCTTACAGGTAGCTTTGTTCATTTACAACCCTAAGGTTTTCAATTTTAACAATTAGGTCCTTAGGTTTTTTTCTATATTCAAATAGGCCCCCCTATAAATGGATTATTTTATTAATGGGAAAACTTCACTAAAGACCCCCGACCTTTCACCCGTTTTGAAATACCCCCCTGAACTTCAAAATCTCTCAATTTAGTCCCCTGAACTTTCAATTACTTTCAATTTGGACCCATCCGTCAATTTTAGCCGTTAAAAATACAAAAAAAAAGATCAAAATATCCCTAATTTTTGTTTTTTTTTTTTAAATAAAAAAAACGTTTTGGAAGTTGGAATTTTATACAAAAGTCAGTGATATAAACGTCATGTAACGTTTAAAATTTGACGGAGGGGTCCAAATTGAGAGCAATTGAAAGCTCAGGGGATTAAATTGAGAGATTTTGAAGTTTATGGGGGGTATTTCAAAATGGGTGGAAGTTCAGGGGTCTTCAGTGAAATTTTTCCTTTATTAATTAATAGTATATCATTTCAAACCAATCAATTAATATCACATGACTCCTATTTGACATCTCATATGCTAATTGTACGCGTCACATGGTACAAATACTTTAAATTACAAATATACCCTTAGTAATGTTTTTTTTTTTAAAAAGTCAAAAACAAATTATTTATTTAGGGTATATTTGTAATTCAAAGTAATTGTGCAACATGGAACATACATTTGGCACATTATCTCTCAAACGAGGGCCATGTAACGCTTCAAAAATTAAACCGATTAATTCAATCCATCTCGGAATGGTTGCTGGCATATACCTCCATACCAATTAACTAGTAGCTAACAGGAGGTCTTACCTGTTAAACAAAATAGAGTAAAAATATATGAAAAGTGGAAATATATTATTTAAGATTACTACAAACATAATTATTCATAATTATCGTCAATTACATACCAGAGCTTCTAGCAATATTCTATGGAAATAAATAACTAAAAAGACCTAATAATGCGAGTCATTCAAGGCTTTCTCACTCTATGTGCGGGCAACCTACTAAACCGTAAAAACACTAAAGTGTTTTGCAAGTGGAAGGAAAATATATATGTAAATCCATGACTTAGTAAGCAAATATTATTAGTTGATTATGTAATAAGCCTATAAGTGATAGTTTATATCTTGAGATAGTATCGTTCGTTTTCACATATATAACATGCATTGTCTCCATTATTATGCCATAAAAATGTAATTTATTTTAATGAAGTATGGGGCATAATTCTGGTAACAACCACGATGTTTTAATGTAAGGAAATCATGCTATAAGGTATATATGTATACAGTAAATATATAGCTATTCTTCATATGGTCTATTGAAGCCTTTCACCACTTCTTAGTGAGGTTAGCGCTATTCCGAGAGACTTATGTCCTGGATACAGGGGCGGAGGGAGGGGGGTCGAGAGAGGTCAAATGCCCCCCATCACCTTCCAAAAATTCTTCCTATTCCTAGTAAAAATTTTCGGATGCCCTATGCTGATATTGTATTTATATTTTCCATATATTCCATAATTATGCTGATATTGAAATATTCTTTATTTATGGGTTAATTGTAATCATATATTGAGATTGTAATCAAATCAAGGGGATTTGATTAGCCCACAACAGATTAGAACCTCTGCAAAAAAAAAAAAAAAAAGTGAAAAAAAAAAAAAAAAAAAAGAAAAAAAGGAGGGAGAGTGCTGCGTCGGGCGTGGAGTAAGGAGAGAGAAAAGAAAGAAAAGAAAAGAGAGAAAAGAAAAAGTCTCGGCCAAGTGAAAAAAAAAAAAAAAAGAAAAGAAAAGGTGCTGCATGTGGCGTGGAGTAAGGAGAGAGAAAAGAAAGAAAAGAAAAGAGAGAAAAGAAAAAGTCTCGGCCAAGTGAAAAAAAAAAAAAAAAGGTGCTGCATGTGGCGTGGGGTGAAGAGAGAGAAAAGAAAGAAAAGAAAAGGGAGAAAAGAGATGGTGTCAGCCAAGTGAAAAAAAAAAAAAAAAAAAAAAAAA
>NC_081544.1:17510779-17523206 GCF_901000735.1 Corylus avellana | reverse complement strand
TTGAAATGTGCTTTTGCTCCCATCAAATTTCTAATTAATAGCCTCTTTTTTTTCTAAGATTATCATTTCTCTTTCATATGTATCCATCCTGTTTGCATCAAATTCCTTCTATACCATACATACTAAAGAATGTTACTTCTGTGCTACAGGAATTTCAAGAGTATTTCCCCAAGTACATGGTCAATGACAATTTAGGAATCATTGATAATGCCCACAAAGTCTTTGCAGACAAGGAGCGTCATAGGGCAATGAGTGGTAAATGCATTAAGCTTGCAAAGCTACACTCAATTGCTGTTGACTTCCCAAAAAGTGGTGTGGTAGTCGAAGTACCATTTAATCTGCGCCCCAAAACATATCCAGATTTCATGGAAAAGCCTGATAAACGCACCTATAAATCACAATCTGTGATCGGAAAGCTTTTTCGAGAAGTGATTGACATTGCATCATGCACTAGCCCTATAAATCCCTTCACCCGAGAAGTAGCAGAGCAATATTATGATTCTGACATGGAAGTAGATGGCTTTGAGGTCTACATCAGTGATGCTTTCGATTACAAAAGTAAATATTATTCCAAGTTGGGAAATTTAATGGACTATTATGGGATCGAAACAGAAGCTGAAATACTCAATGGCAACATCTTAAAAATGTCAAAATGTTTCAATAAGAGGAGGGATATGGAAGCAATTAATTATGCGGTGAAGGCCTTAAGAAAGGAAGCTAGGACCTGGTTCAACAAGGGTTTTAGTGACACATATTCTAACACTGATGTTGTAAATGCAAAAGCCTCAGCCTGGTATTATGTTACTTATCATTATAGGTATTGGGGTCGCTACAATGAGGGAATGCGCAGGGCTCATTTCCTTAGTTTTCCATGGTGCATCGGGGACAAGCTGATCCAGATCAAGAGGAAGGCTTCATGTATATCAGCTCTGGAGCATCATTTCAGTCATGGATTGAATTTGGATTGAGAAGTTTAGCATCACATTTCAAAAATGCTATAGTGATCACGGAAACAGTTAGATGTGGCTTTTATTTTACATTTGCTTACTATCATTGGTATATGTTTGTCAATAACCGAGATATATATGCTCCAGGCTGATGTTTGGGGCCCGAATATGTTGTAATTTCTGTTTTATAACAGATGTGTGGTTTGTATTCTTCAACATAGAGTTCTATCTATTATCTTCTGCTTACTAAAATCTGGTTCTTCAATTTTTGTCAGCATCAAGGGTATGCCATTTAGATGCTTTTATTTTTAGGGATACAATTTCGTTGACACTCTTTGTATGTTTTAGACTGATTGCTTGGTAATTAATTCCTCTCTTTTATCTCTTTTGCACTAGTCAAAAATAATTTGTCTGTGAATTTTAGTACTGCATATATAAAATTCAGACGGGTGTGCTTCCTTTTGTTTTCATTTTTCTGTAGCAGTGGTTGTTGGTAGAACCGTTTGCAGAAAAATTTCTAGGAGATTTGAAAAATCAGTGCTGTAAACAGGGGCCTTCTTTATCTAAATAGATGGTCAGAAAATCGTAGTCTTGTTGGAATTTCTTTAGTTTTTAGCATTAATCCATCCTGTCATATCAACCTGAGTTTCAGAATATGTTGTCTGAATTTGCACTATGGTTCATGAAAATAAGTAGAATGACTATATATTCATATATTTCTCCGGAGTTTTCAAAAGATTTTCTTATTTTTTAAAGGAAAAAATCAAATTTAATCCGTAAGTTTTCATGTGATTTTAATTTAGTCCATACCTATAAACAAGCCGAGCTTAGACAAGTTGTGCCTACCCAAGCTCAGTTCATTTAAAATCTTCACAAGAGTTGAGTACTAAAATTTGAGTTCGGCTTAGCTCGCGAAGGAAAATTTCTTGTGTGAGCTCGAGCTCACCTACTATGTAAGCCAAGTACTCGAAACTTGTCTCGCCCAACTTGGCTGAAGCAAAATGTATAGATTTGTTTTTTCTGGAAAAATGGCTAAATACCTTTCAGCCCTTTGTTGTTTAATAACTTTATTTTTTGTTTCATCAGTTTCAATTTATATCACAAATGGTACATGAGTGATAAGCGCCGAATGTTGCACATTCAAGCCCCTTAATTTGCATATGTTAATTCCTTAGCGTTGTTATTTGTTTGATTTTATTTTGTTTTTGTGTTTTCAGGTTATAAATAAAGATGCAATTAATTTCATTGATTTTGGGCTTAAAAGCACACATTGAGAAGACTTAGAAGATATGGTTAAACTTAACCAATCATGGTTAAGTTTAATCAAATAAAGAAAATGATTAATTCAGAATTTTTCAAATTGGAGTCAAAATCGGATTGGATTCAAATTTGGATTCTGCATATGTCTCGGTATTTTGGCCATAACTTTCAGCTCAAATATCCGATTGAGAAGATTCAAGCGGCACTGGAAACCTAACTCAAATTGCTACAAATCATTCTCAAATATAATTTTCCTAATTCGGAGCACTGCAATGCCAAAATCGCCCCGCAAGATAGGAACGCAATTTTGGGCGAATCCTATTCCGATTTGGACTTAGGTTTTCTTTATTCTAATTGGACTTGGACTTAAATCTCCGAAATTTCTAGGTTTCCTAGGGCTTCTAGGACTGAATTGCTCCCTATAAATAGACCCTTAACCTTCAAGAGAAGGTGTGCTTAGTTTTAGATACAAAAATCTTCTTGGAGGCTTGACAAGTTGAAGAGGAGATAATCCATGGCAGGAGGCCATCCTAGCACCCCGATGAGCAGCTAATTCTGTAATAGGGTGTTGATGTAGCCCTTTCCAAGTAACAATGGTTTAATTGTATTTCTAGATTTTCAATTTATGCATGTTGATTGTATAACTATGAGAATTGCTACATTTTGATTATGTTCTTAATTATTAAATGTAATTGTTCTTAAATTCCAAAATCAATATTTGTGAAATTCTTCTCTTGTCTTAGAAAGTATTTTACTTTTATTGATCTCAAATCATTCTTATTTTCTGTGATCATGAGAATGATGGTTATACAATGGGTTTAATTGACATATGATCAATAGAATTTGATAGGCCATGCCTAGGGAAGACGGATTGTACTACACCCTAGTTTAGTGTAATTTAGGTACACAGTCCGTGCCAACCGAAGATGGGTTACACTTATTTATTGATTGTATGTATCCTATTATAGAATTTGATAATTCATACCTAGAGAAGACGGGTCGTACCGCATCTTAGTGGTTAGGTGGACGATTCGTGCCAACCGAAGATGGATTATATTTATTCTTTAATAAGGTAATTTCTTGTTTATTTATAACATGCATAGAATGAATTTTTGGATCAAATCTGATTGACCATTGTTATGCGGTTAGTAGTGAAATCAACCCCCTATTCTATCTCTCATACTTTTTATCTTTATTTTCATGCACTTTACTTTTAAAGAAAATCAAATCAATTCTCTTTTTAAATAGTTAATTTTGATCTTTTGAATTTGATAACAAAACCCCTGCAGTCCTTGAGGTTCGACACCCTCTCTATAGCCGTATCCTACAAAGATTCGTCCTATTGCGAGTGGTTATTTTTATAATTGATATTTTTGGTCACAAAAATACCACATCAATTTTTGGCGCCGTTGCCGGGGACTGCTTAACGGTTTCATTATCTAAATGTAGAGATTAATTTTAGCTTAATGATTTATTTTTCTGTTTTAAGTTGCTAATTTTAATTCTGTTTTGTGTTTTGGTTTTTATTTTTTTTTAGAATTTGCAAACAGGTTCGTAAGCTGCCTTCTCTGTGACTACGATCGAGCGCAGGTCGTGTGCGATCGAGCGCACAGACGCATTCCAACAGGAACCAAGTCAGCAGCGCTCGAGCCCTGTTCTCCTGCGCTCGCACCCATCTGCGGCAGTACGCTCGAGCGCACCTTGCCGTGCGATCGAGCGCACTTGCGGCAACCTGCATCCAAAACCCTAAGTGCAACTAAGGCTGTTTGTGAGTTTTTATTTTTATTTTTCTATTGTTATTTTATGTTAATTCTATTTGTTTAGTTCATGTGGGGAGGCATTCCAACACCTCATGGACCATGTTCATATTGCTATAGTCCTTATCATCATGTTAGAGATTGTCCTACATCGGGACAATTTTCTAATTATTCTTATGAGCATATGAATAGACCGTTCTCTAGACCGGGGAATGGCCATTATTCTGATCCCTATAACCCGGCATGGAGCAACCAGTCTAATCTCTCGTGGCAAGCTCAAGCTCCTGGGAATTATGCTCCACAACGTCATGAACTGTACCATCAGGCATATCCGCAATTCAATGATCAATCCTATTCTCCTCAATATCAAGCAACTCCACAACAGATATACCAGGCTGCACCACCTCCCTCAGATTCTAATTTTGAGGATCGGATACTAAAAATGATAAGTGTGCTAACGGGTGAGATAAAGCAGACGGTGAAATCTCAATAGGAACTTTATACTCCTCAATTCTTCGCCGAGATAGACGCCAGGATGGAAGCTCATGTTGAACAAATCATCAACCACCTCAATAGGATGGAAGAAGAAGAGTTTCAAAATCAGCCGGTGGCCAATCCTGATGGACACTACATGGAGGAAGAAAGTACTTCTTGTCATGAGCAAGCTATCACCACACTGAGGAGTGGAGAGGTGGTCGAAAACCACGTGGAAGAAAGGAAGGAGGAGCCAAAGGAGGAGCAAATTGAGGTCCCACAGGATCTACTTCGGAAAAAAAGCAAGGAAGCGAGCACTAAGGCTTCTTCACCATCACCTCTTATTCCCGAGATGCCATATGAGCTCCAAGCCCCCGTTCCAGGTAATTTGAAATCTTCATTTTTAGGGACAGATGACACTATCCCGGCCATTATTTCTTATGACTTACCAAGAGGCCAGGAGGATAGTCTGTTAGGGCAGTTAGACGAGGAAAAAGTGACCATCGAGAAGGATCTACCTCGATATGCTGACATTTGGAATTACCCATTTGTGGGTAAAATTTATTCTCTTTGGTCCAAGAGAAGAAAAGATTGGTGCTTCAAATTTAAACTTAAGGGTCAGAGAACACTGCGCGCATCAAGGATATGGATTCTGTTCCATATATTTTGACTAGATGAGTCAGTTTCATAAGATTAAGTGCAAGCCCTGTGCGCTTGACTCCTCATTCCACCAAGGCATATGATCTCCATCCAGGTTTATTTTATCCATTGTTATTTCATTCTTTGTTTATCTTTTTACAACAATGTGTGCACTTGATTGGTATTTGGTTGGAGTATCACTTTATTTTTAGGACATGTGTTTTTGCATTCAAGTTTGGGGGTATGATATGCCCACATCTGCTCATTCAGGTATTTCTGTACTCTTGATCTTATTCTTTAGTTCTATACATACATTGGGGACAATGTATGATTCAAGTTTGGGGGTATGGAAAAAGAAAACACGGTCCATTTTTGTTATTATGTCATTCTTAAGCATATGGTTAAGCTTTGATTTTGGTTTAAATTTCATTGATAGGCTTAAAGTTATGAACACATGATCATATGACTTAGGGATTTTAAGTCTTGTTACTTACTTTTGGCAACATGAGATGCTTCTTGTTTCAATTTAAATCTATCTTGAGCACACTAGCACATGTCTGTGAGGTATGAATTTTGAGACCAATTATGTTTGTTTTCAATGTCTTGAATTCTGTTGGGTGACATATTGGATGAATAACTTTGGCATGATATATATGTATAAAATAAAAGAAAAAATTAAAAAAAAAAAATTCAAGTTTGAATTTTTCGCTAAGTAACCGCACCTCTTGCCTCATTAAGCAGTCAGTGTTTGCGTCAAAAAGTGAAATTTTTTTGGGTTGATTAATAAAATGGTTAGCTTAGCTTCGTAGCCTTTTTGACTCGAGTTAGTAAGTCCTTAGGGGTGTCTTTACACCTAGTGCCCTAAAGCCATTTGGTTTGGGAGACATTGGCCTAACACTCGATACATGGGTCAACTAGAAAGCTTAAGGGAGCTAAGCATTGCAAAGCCTACAACAAGAAAAAAAGAAAAAAGAAAAAAAGAAAAAAAGAAAAAAAATGTATGCCTTGGTTGTTTCATTTGATATGAAGTCCAATAAATTCTGAGATGTTGATTCATTCATATTTGAATTATTTTGAAGCCTCATGATTATGTGTTAGTTCACTTTGCACTAATTGAAATTTGTGTATCTCAATCTGCCATTTGTAAGTAATTTGACTTGTAAATTCTTTGGAATTTTGAAGATGAGGTTTATAATTTTAAGCTTGCTAATGAAAGAGAACCATTATTTTTGTGATGCTTTATCCTTTTGAATGACATAATGATGACAATGTTTGTGGGTATCATTCCTGGAAAACCCTCACGAGACTTCACTCGTCCTCTAGGGAATGCCTAGGGGTTTAAAAGGCTTGTTGCATACGCTAAATGCAATCGTACATCCCACGAAAGATGGACTTATCTTTTTGTTTTTCAGTTTATTTTCTGTTTTATATTGCTAAGGGACTAGCAATATGTAAGTTTGGGGGTGTGATAAGCGCCGAATGTTGCACATTCAAGCCCCTTAATTTGCATATGTTAATTCCTTAGCGTTGTTATTTGTTTGATTTTATTTTGTTTTTGTGTTTTCCGGTTATAAATAAAGATGCAAGTAATTCCATTGATTTTGGGCTTAAAAGCACTCATTGAGAAGACTTAGAAGATATGGTTAAACTTAACCAATCATGGTTAAGTTTAATCAAATAAAGAAAAAGATTAATTCGGAATTTTTCAAATTGGAGTCAAAATCGGATTGGATTCAAATTTGGATTCTGCATACGTCTCGGTATTTTAGCCATAACGTTTAGCTCAAATATCCGATTGAGGTGATTCAAGCGGCACTGGAAACCTAACTCAAATTTATACAAATCATTGTCAAATAGAATTTTCCTAATGCGGAGCACCGCAATACCAAAATCGCCCCGCAAGATAGGAACGCAATTCTGGGCGAATCCTATTCCGATTTGGACTTAGGTTTTCTTTATTCTAATTGGACTTGGACTTAAATCTCCGAAATTTCTAGGTTTCTTAGGGCTTCTAGGACTGAATTGCTCCCTATAAATAGACCCTTAACCTTCAAGAGAAAGTGTGCTTAGTTTTAGATACAAAAATCTTCTTGGAGGCTTGATAAGTTGAAGAGGAGATAATCCATGGCAGGAGGCCATCCTAGTACCCCGATGAGCAGCTAATTCTGTAATAGGGTGTTGATGTAGCCCTTTCCAAGTAACAATGGTTTAATTGTATTTCTAGATTTTCAATTTATGCATGTTGATTGTATAACTATGAGAATTGCTACCTTTTGATTATGTTCTTAATTATTAAATGTAATTGTTCTTAAATTCCAAAATCAATATTTGTGAAATTCTTCTCTTGTCTTAGAAAGTATTTTACTTTTATTGATCTCAAATCATTCTTATTTTCTGTGATCATGAGAATGATGGTTATACAATGGGTTTAATTGACATATGATCAATAGAATTTGATAGGCCATGCCTAGGGAAGACGAATTGTACTACACCCTAGTTTAGTGTAATTTAGGTACACAGTCCGTGCCAACCGAAGATGGGTTACACTTATTTATTGATTGTATGTATCCTATTATAGAATTTGATAATTCATACCTAAAGAAGACGGGTCGTACCGCATCTTAGTGGTTAGGTGGACGATTCGTGCCAACCGAAGATGAATTATACTTATTATTTAATAAGGTAATTTCTTGTTTATTTATAACATGCATAGAATGAATTTTTGGATCAAATCTGATTGACCATTGTTATGCTGTTAGTAGTGAAATCAACCCCTTATTCTATCTCTCATACTTTTTATCTTTATTTTCATGCACTTTACTTTTAAAGAAAATCAAATCAATTCTCTTTTTAATTAAGTTAATTTAGATCTTTCGAATTTGATAACAAAACCCCTGCAGTCCTTGAGGGTCGACACCCTCTCTATAGCCGTATCCTACAAAGATTCGTTCTATTGCGAGTGGTTATTTTTATAATTGATATTTTTTGTCACAAAAATACCATATCAATGAGTAATAGATAAAAACTGAAATGATACTTTCGTCAATCTGCCGCTTAAAGCCAGTAAGCCCTTTTAAAATGTCGATACCTGTCCACAAATCTGAGCCATTTCCCTCCCCCGCCACATATTGCACCACCCTTTTGTGTTGATTCTTTCTGCTGCAGTTCATGTGAAAATAAAAAAAAATAAAAAAAAATACTGTTAACTTTTGGAGAGTTTTCATGAATAAATTTTCAGCCCCATAAGCCACGGTAATTTTACAGTATTGCACCCTCCGATTCAGTAACTATTCGACAATGGAGACTGGAGAGCCCTCAGGCCTAGGTTTCTTCAGAATAATCCTAGCATTTCGATTTCCCCCAAATTTTACAACCTAGGTTTTGCATAAGGTGAACCTAGGGTTCATGCGATTTGGGATTTTTAGGGATATATCGGGACATGAAAAACAAAAAGAAGAAGGCAGGTTATATGAGGGCAATAATAAAATATTTGTTTATGATGTGGATTCTGTTTTATTACGTGGCAATTAATTGATCTAGTCAGACGTGTCTATTTGGTAAGGTTTCGACATTTTACAAGGGCTTAGTGGTAGTGACATGGATTGCCATTAAGTTTTTGAATGGTTTTTTCAACCCCAAATTTTACAACCTAGGTTTTGCATAAGGTGAACCTAGGGTTCATGCGATTTGGGATTTTTTGGGATATATCGGGACATGAAAAACAAAAAGAAGAAGGCAGGTTATATGAGGGCAATAATGAAATATTTGTTTATGAAGTGGATTTTGTTTTATTACGTGGCAATTAGTTGATCTAGTCAGACGTGTCTATTTAGTAAGGTTTCGACATTTTACAGGGGCTTAGTAGCAGTGACATGGATTGCCGTTAAATTTTTGAATGGTAGATTGACAGAAGTACCATTTTAGTTTTTATTCATTACCCAAGTACCATTTGTAATACGAATTAAAATCAAGGGGCAAAAGATAAAGTTGTTAAACAACATGAAGTTGAAATGTATTTAGCCCAGAAAAAAATTCTTTACTTGAATGTTCATCTTCCCAAATGAGACAAATACTATATATATATATATATATATATATATATATATATAAACGAGCTAAGCCCTTATATGAGTATTTTTACAAACTTTAAATGAGCAAGTCCAAGTTTTATACACATATATATTGTTTAATAATCGAGTATAGTTTCGTGTCCACAAACGACTCATTTAATAACTGAATTGCGCACGAGCCGAGTTTTATCGAGCTAAGCCCAAGTGAGCTTACAGGTAGCTTTGTTCATTTGTAACACTAAGGTTTTCAATTTTAACAATTAGGTCCTTAGGTTTTTTTCTATATTCAAATAGGCCCCCCTATCAATGGATTATTTTATTAATTAACAATATATCATATCAAACCAATCAATTAATATCACAGGACTCCTATTTGACTTGTCATGTGCTAATTGTACGCGTCACATGGTGTAAATACTTTAAATTACAAATACACCCTTAGTAATGTTTTTTAAAAAAAGTCAAAAACAAATTATTTATTTAGGGTATATTGGTAATTCAAAGTAGTGCAACATGGAACATACATTTGGCACATGATCTCTCAAACGAGGGCCATGTAACGTCTCAAAAATCGAACCGATTAATTCAACCCATCTCGGAAGGGTTACTGGCAAATACCTCCATACCAATTAACTAGTAGCTAACTGGAGGTCTTACCTGTTAAACAAAATAGAGTAAAAATATATGAAACGTGGAAATATATTATTTAAGATTACTACAAACATAATTATTCATAATTATGGTAAATTACATGCCAGAGCTTCTAGCAATATTCTATGGAAATAAATAACTAAAAAGACCTAATAATTTTTAGTCATTCAATGGCTTTCTCACTCTATGTGCGGGCAACCTACTAAACCATAAAAACACTACAGTATTTTGCATGTGGAAGGAAAATAAATACGTAAATCCATGACTTAGTAAGCAAATATTGTTAGTTGATTACGTAATAAGCCTATAAGTGATAGTTTATATCTTGAGATGGTATCATTGGTTTTCACATATATAACATGCATTGTCTCTGTTATTATGCTATAAAAATGTAATTTATTTTAATAAAGTATGGGGCATAATTCTCGTAACAACCACGATGTTTTAATGTAAGGAAATCATGCTATAAGTATATACCTATACAGTAAATCATAACTATTCTTAATAGACCACATATGGTCCATTGAAGCCTTTCACCATTTCTTGGTAAGGTTGGCGCTATCTCGAAGGACTTATGTCCTGGATACAGGGCCGGAGGGAGGGGGGTCGAGAGGGGTCAAATGCCCCCCATCACCTCCCAAAAATTCTTCCTTTTCCTGGTAAAAATTTTCGGATGCCCTATGTTGCCCATCCTCAATTATTCATCAAGGGGCAAATCTTTTCTAAGAAGAGCTAATTTCACAACTCGTTGGCGTGATTTCTTTATGTTTCAGTCGTCTGGAAAATTAGGTCAGAGTCCAGACCAGTGTTGAAGAAGACAAGGTTAAAGACAAACCTTTTATTTTTGTCCCAAAACACATCGTTTAGGCTTGTCTTTTTTTTTCCTTTTTCTTTTTTTTTTTAATACCAAAACGAGCCGTTTTACTTATGTTGAGAAACACTCGTTTAACTGTTGAAGGCTTTAGCATAGAAAAAAGTCTGTTTTATGGCTTTAAGCTTAACGCGACACCTGTGAGCCATTTTGACAAAAGTAGAAAAATCTGAAAGCGTCAAATAAACGACAACTTTGCTTCACAATTGTTTTTTCATTTCTTTTTAAAAGATATAAACGACCCACACAAGAAGGCCTGCATCCTTCCACCACTTTAGAGTAAAGGGAATACTTAGGACAGTTTGGTTCCCAGAATAGACCATTGGATGGTTCGCAGTATAGACCATTGGAATGAAATGGCTATTTCAATAGAATAATCTTTTTTTTTTTTTTTTTTTTCATTTTTGTAAGGGTATATTCCTAGGATTAGTGATTCTCATGATCCCTTACATGTAGGAATAGTTATTCCTCTCAAAAATGAGAAAAATAGCCCTTTGGGGGTGGCTGTGGCCACCCCTAATGGGAATCGGGGGTGGCGTACCGGGGGTGGCCAGTGCATGCTTTGGGTAGCCGGCCATCCATTGGGGTGGTTGGCCATCCATTTGATTTTTTGATTTTTTTTTTTTTCAAAAGAAAATTGAGTTTTAGAAAAATTAGAAATCAAATGGGTTTTTAGTCATTTTAGTTTAATTCCAATTATGAAATATGTGTTGCTACCAAACTAAAGAATTGGAATACTTATTCCATTCCAACCTTTTCTATTTCCAGTAATACTTATTCATTTTTCTCAATGGAATACCCATTCTGCAAACCAAACGAGCTCTTAGTGTTATTCTCCATTGCTAAATAAAACAACTTGCTAGAATTCTTAAGAAAATTTATCTCTAATAAACTAATCAATTAAATTATTGCATCTATTTTAGATTCAATCTACCGTGAGTGCTACAAATCAGAATTAGAAGTTGTTCAACAGTTCAACAATTTGCGATTTGCGATTTGCGATTTTTTCCTACTTCAAGCCTTTAATAATTAAAATCAATTTATTCATACCTTTTTTTTTTAAAAAAAAAAAAAAATCAGGTATGTAATCAAACTTTAATATCGATTAAACTTTTATATTTAGATTGCTCTTTCAAATTAATTGTTTATGAATATATAATTGTAGTTAGCTGAGATTATAAAAAACAAGAACGATTCTATTAAGCTCCAATTAAATTTTAAATGTGCAAATCTACCAGTAGACCCTTACTTTAAAATAAAAATAAAAAAATGATTACTATCATAGTGATTGAGACCAGATCCAAAGAGCATGAAAGAGCACTTTCAACAATGAATATTCTAAACGAGCTCATGTCTAGTCAAGGTAGATTTAGCAAATCTATCATTGATTATACTAGTTGCGACAACTACTATTGAAAGAGCATTTTCATTTTTCAACAATGAATATTATAAAAAATTGTTTAAGTTACTAAATGGGAGATCAATGGATGAATTATTATTTGGTTAATTATATTGAGAATGATATATTTAAGACTATCAATAATAAAGAAATCATGCAGTGATTTCAAAATACGAAGACTCGTTGAGGACAATTGAATAAATGAACATCAAGTGTGACAAAATTAAGTTAAATTTATATGTTTTAAACAATAATTAAATTTTGTTTAATTTGTTTATTTATTTCGTTGGTTATATTATTTAATATTTTTAGTTTAAATTATATATATATATATATGACCCCCTCTGAACTAAAATTCT
>NC_081544.1:17498962-17510679 GCF_901000735.1 Corylus avellana | reverse complement strand
TAAAAAACTATAGGAAATAGAGACCAGTAAATTTAACATCTAAACAACATGCACTAGAGTAAATATAAAACCTCATAATATATAAATAACCATCAAAATAGGAATTACAACCCAATATAACATCATAACTTTGTTCTAACAAATGATCATACAGATCAAACACTAAGCTTAAGAAAAGCTAAAGAGATTAAGATCTCTATCATATCAGCACAGGCGGTTCCTCCATCATCCCACATAGACTTCAACCATACCGGGTCCATGTCCTTAAAAGTTACCTGAATTAGATCCTACGCAATCACCTAAGTCTGCTCCGACGGCATCCTCTTCTAGGATAGCTAAACCGCGTAGATATTCGTAATGATAGGAGAAAACATAAATAAAAAGGGGGGTAAGTCTAAGACTTAGTGAATATTAATACAAATAATGTTCATGCCAGTTTAGTGATGAACTCTAATTTTTAGTAAAGCAATAGTTCCATCATGACAATTTTAGATGGGTGTGATATAGATATATAATACATGCATATGATATAGAGTGATAGTCATAGTTCAACAGTATGGTCTACCCGAGATATTACCCCTTCCCAGCATGGTTGGTGCTATCCCAAGAGACCTGTAATACAACACCGGTGCCTCGAATATTGTATGCTACCGTACATAACACTAGTGGTATGAACGAGTCCGACCTCGGATGGGCTACACCACTAATGATGTCCATTCTGTAATGACCGCCCATTAAGATTGCGCTGGCTATAAAACAACCATTGGATCTAAGGCCCATATAACACAAACACATTTGACTATAAAGTTAACATATATAGTAAGCCTATGGTCGTTATCCTGTATGTACTGGTGTACCATGTTATACAATGCAAAATTATTTCATCTGTATTTTACATGCATGCTTTAACAAGTCTCACTTTTTTAACATATTCAACACAAAATGTTTCTAAAAAATGCTAGATTTCATGTGTAGCAAGTCTAAATTGTGAGAGTTGCAAACATGCACGTTTTTGGTACACAAAATAGTCATGCAGTGAATGGAAAATAACAACGAGCATTATGTGAGTTAAAACTCATCTAGATCATAAACATTTCCAAGTATTCCAAATGATTCGGGTTTCCCAAATTTGTGAAAAACCTTCTATTAGTCCTATTTCTATCAAAATAACTCTAAAATAAGAAAATAGAAGCTAACGGATGGCTGGTTAAAATAAAGTTCCCTTTCACACTTCGGACCATATGTCCGGGCTCGGGACCATACATCCGCTGTGATACTTCGGACCGTACATCTGGTTGTGAGACCGTACGTCTGCTTTGAGGTTTTTAAGGAGAACCTCAGTTTGTCCACTTGTCCTCCTATTCTCCAAAACCAAATTCTAAGGCTATCAATGGGCTTCCTAAGGTCTCCTAACTCAAAATGAAATCTCCATGCAAACGCAATCATGCTAAGTCAAAACAACGCTATTCTACACAAGCTTTAAAGCATAACCAAAGCTAAAGCTACAAATAACAACACAAGACAACATTAGGACAGCATAACGACGTAAAAACAGACTAGGTAAAGTGACGTTACTTCCTTGAAACGAAACTTCAAGAATCTCCTCACCGTTAGCACCGAAACTCACAAAACCTCACAACGCACACACAAGGATGGATTTTCGCAGCCTGGGGGCTTGAGAGAATGTAAGAATTCATGAGAGGTAGGGGTATTTATAGCTGAGGGATTCTACCAACTCTCTAGAAAAGCAGCGGACATCCGCTAACCCTAGCGTACGTCCGATACTATTTACACAGCGGTCTAAAGGCTACCTCATACGTCCAAGTATTATTCAAATGGTATTCCATAAAGTAGCGTACGTTCGTATGGTCTCGTTTACGTCCATGTACTATTTGCAGAGAGTACATACGGTGGTCCTCCCACGTATCTCCACACTATAAACAGGAGCATATGTCCAGTCCAAAAGTCCAAATTACCCATTCTAGTGTCCTTAGTAACCCAAATCCCAAATTAACCCCCGAACTAAGCTACCTAAGCTTAGTTAATTATTTGGGTCACTACATTCTCCCTTCCTTATAAAAATTTCATCCCTGAAATTTCTAAACAAAAATACCAAAAGAACAGCACTTAAAAGAGGAGTAGAATGCTACCTTTCGTCCGTAGAGTCATTGGTATCTTGCTCAGTAGGTTCTTGGGCTATCTCCTCTCATTCATTAGCTGGCACTACGTCGTCCCAAACAACTGCGGAAAATCACCTAGTAAATCATCAAGCGCATCATACTCAATGTTGCCAACACTATACCAATCCTCATCAATCTCAACTCCTAAGTCCATCAGCTCACAGAAGGAGTAGTTCCATATGCAGTCTGGGTCGATCGGTATAGGTGCCATAGTCTTGTAGAGAAAAGCAACTCCGTCTTAGTCAACTATTCCATTACCCAAAATGGAAATAGGCATATTATCCAAGTATAATCTTTGAAGAAAAGAGTCATATACAATCTTTCAAACAAATGCGGATAACAACTCCGCATGTCTTTCTCTGCCTCCCATGATGCTTCCTCGACACCATGGTTACACCACAGTACCTTAACGATAGGGAGGGATCATCTTGGTACGTAGCATTTGCTCCTTCTTATCCATGATCTTCACTAGTTCTTCGACGTAGGTCAATCCCTCCTGGATTCCCAATGGCTCATATTCCACAATCGCATCAGGATTAGCGATGTACCGCCTTAACATCAACACATGGAAAACGTCATGCATTCCGACCAAATCTAGGGGTAAGGCAACTCTATATACCAATCTCCCGATCCTCTGGGTGATCTCAAACGGTCCAATAAATCGAAGACTGAGCTTCCCCTTCTTTAAAAATCGCATCACTCCTTTCATGAGTGATATCTTGAGGAATACATGATCCCCCACGTCGAATTCCAATGGTCGCCTCCGGTTATCACCATAACACTTTTGCCGACTCTAAACTGCAGTCATCTTTTCCCTGATGATGAGTACCTTGTCACGAGTGTCCTGAATCAACTCTAGCCCCAACGTCTGCCTCTCACCGACGTTGTCCCAATACTAGGGCGAGTGACACTTACGTCCATAAAGTGCTTTGTAAGGCAACATTCCAATAATCGCCTGGTAGCTATTGTTGTAGGCGAACTCGGTCAAAGTTAGGTACTGGACTCAACTACCTTTGAAATCCAACACACAAGCTAGCAACATGTCTTCCAGAATCTGGTTAGTCCGCTCTGACTGCCCATCTGTCTGCAGATGGAAGGCAGTACTAAACTTCAACTCTATACCCATCTCCTTCTGCAGACGTTGCCAAAACCTTGAAGTAAAGCAAGAATCAATATCTGAAACAATTGCCGATGGCACTCCTTGCAAACGGACTATATTCTGAACATATAGTCTGGCCAACTTATCCATCCGATCCTTAACCTTCATGGGAATGAAGCGAGCACTCTTTGTGAGACGATCGATTACTACCCAAATGGAATCTTCTTCAGTGGGTGCCTTGGGTAACCTCAAAATAAAATCCATAGTGATCTTATCCCACTTCCACTTTGGTACAAGCAAGGGCTTGAGCGTTCCTGCTGGTCTCTGATGCTCCACTTTCACTTGTTGACAAGTTGAGCACTGTTCCACAAACCATGCAATATCCCACTTCATATTGTTCCACCAATATGATCCCTTCACGTCCCGGTACATCTTAGTTCCACCTGGACGTACAGTGTACAGGGAACAATGAGTCTCACTCATTATCACCTTCCTCAATCCTCTGCTCTCCGATGCACACACTTGCTTTAAATGGGTGAGCAACCTATCATCCTTGAGACAGAAATCCCTTGCATTTCCCTCTTCAAGCAATTGCTTGATCTTGGCGCACTCAGGGTCCTCCAATTGAGCGGCATTGATCCTCGCAAGCAATTCTGACTGAACCATCAGGTTAGCCAAGTGTACGGGTGCACCTTCATCTACTACTTCTAGTCTCATCCCAACAAACTCCTTAATCAACTGGGGTTGAGAAATCCCAGTAATAATTTTTTATTTTAGAGAAAGTATCTTATAAATGAATAGCAAAAAATGAAAATAAAAATAGTGAAAAATAATTTAAACAACATTAAACAGACAATAAAAAGTCTGAAAAGTTTTGGTCTAGTCATTTAACAATGCTAGCCACCCTAAAACAATTTAAAATGTTAAATTCACATATTGTACAAAGGTAATACTATTATATTTAGGTTCCGTTTGTTTCGCCGTAAAATGATTTACGGAAAATGTTTTACGCATTTACGGGTGCTTGGCGTGATGTAAAATAATAGTCAACGAAAATATTTTCCCTTTGATCGAAAATTCTTCTTTAATTTTAGGAAAATGGTTTACGTTTTTTAAAACCGTAAATCATTTTTCGACTTTGAGCATCTCATTCTAGAATCGAAGGACCATGCCAAGACGCGCCCAAGACCCGCTCGGGACCTCCCCCGGACTTGACTGGGACCTACCCGGGACTTCGTCGTGACCCACCCGGGACTTGCCCGGGACCCACCCGATACTTGCTCGAGACGTGACTGGGACCTGCCTTGTACCCAGTGGGGACTTGATCGGGACCCGCCCAAGACCTAATCGAGACCTGCCGGGGACCTGCCCAGGACCCACTCGAGACCTGACTGGGACCCCGCTCGAGACCTCGCCAAGACCTGCTCGGGACCCATCGGAGACCTGACCGGAACCTCGCCAAGACCCGCTCGGGGCCTGACTGGGACCCCGCCCGGGACCTCTCAGGACTTGACTGGGACCCGCCCGGGACCTGGCCGAGACCTGCTCGGGACCCATCGGGGACCTAACCGGAACCTCGCCAGGACCCGACCGGACCTACCTAGGACCCGCACGGTACCTGACTGGGACCCGCCCGGGACCTACTCAGTCGGGTCCCAATTAGATCCCGGTCAGGTCTCGGCGGGGACCCAGGCAGTTCCAGGGCGAGTCCTAGTCAAGTCCCGATCAAGTCCGAGGTGTGTCCCGAGTAGGTCGGTCAGGTCCCGGGCAAGTCCCGGTCAAGTGCCGGGCAGCTCTTGGGGAGGGCTTGGGCAGCTCCCGGGCGGGTCCTAGTCAAGTACGGGGCAAGTCCTGGTCAAGTCTCGGGCCGAAATTTTTATATTTTATTTTTTAAATTATTGTATATTAGTATTTTTATGTTGTGAATATAAAAAATATTTGCGATTTTTCGTGCGCGTGCCAAACGCTGGAAAATGTTTTCATCGTAAAATATTTTCCTGTAAAATGATTTTCCTGAAAATATTTTTCGACGGAAATATTTTACGCCAAAACAAATGGAGCCTTAGTGTCTTATTTAATAATTTTTTTTATTTAGTGTCGATGCTTATTATTGGGCTATTTGGGCTTGAGAGAGCAAACTTAAATATTCATCTTCCAATTCTCATGTTTCTTTTCAATAACTAATATTATAATTCAATTTGAAAAATCCTTTTGCAAAAACTTATTAGAAAAGAATAGCAAGAAATATAAATAATAATAATAATAATGAAAAAAATAAAAAATAAAGAAAATAAATGTTATAGAGGAATTCATTAAACTTAAACAATCACCACCAAAAAAAAAAAAAAAAAAGGTGTATTTGCGGCATTTTTTAAATGCTATGAATCACATAATAAACGTCAGGAAATATAATCCTTGGGTTTATTTTCTAGCCATTTCTTTATGCTAGCAGGCAGCAACCTGTCAACAAATTTTTTCTAGTATATCTTTTTTTCGCCATTAAATCTTTCCTAGCGCATACTCATTTACCAGCAAAATTGAAACTTTAATTGCACATGTTCATTCGTCCTGAAGTGCACTATTCTTCGCACATGCCCCCATGTGCCTAGAAAGTGCACTCTTGCTGGCACAAGAGCATGTGCCATCAAATTAGTATAATGTATTAAAAAAATTTGGTTATACGAACTCCCGTATAACCAAATTTTATTTGTAAAGCCTCAATTGAGGACTTTGTCTTCTCATGTATTTATCCCCAGACTTACGCATGAAGTTTAAAATGTATAAACAACTATATTCTTATCCTAAGATAATGTTGTATGATAAGCCACTACAAAAAAACCAATTTTTCTTGATTGGGATTTATTGATGTGTTAAGCCCCTTTACACGTTAGTAAAGTTTATTGACGTGGCGTTCTTGATGCCTGTTCAACGTTAAGTATAGGGGTGTCACTAAATGGGACTTCTTGACGTGTGCCTGTCTGCCATGTGATTAATTCTTGATGTGTCAAAATTGACACGTCAATAAATTTCTTGATGTGTTAGTTTTGACACGTCAATAAATTTGTGGATGTGCCAATTTCAAAACGTCACTAAAGTTTAAAAATTATTTAAAAAATTAATTTTATTTTAATTGTTTTCACCATCATCTCTTTCTCTCTCTCTCCGGAGAGAGAGAGAGAGAGAGAGAACCCTTTGTTGGAGAAACTAAGGATATATATATATATATATATATATATATATATATATATATATATAATTTTTTTCTTTATATTTTTTATAAATACAATATACTTAAGATTAATTAGAGAACAAATAAATTAATATTCTAGATTGTTAATAATAAAATCCATTTTTTCGTGATGGCTCAATATTCCACTCTCCGAGAATCAGAGTTGAGCTTCCAGGCATTTCCACCATGGGATCAATGAACAATCAAGATAAGTCAAAAACTCCTCGGGCTAGAGTGGTGCACAACTGGAGGTCAAGTTCGATGGTGGTTACGACATCTTCGCACTTTTTCAAGATCATCCTCCCCTCTACCATTCACGACAAGAAACTGGTACTCCCTTATAATTGCTTGCTTGCTGCTTGTGGTTTCTTTGTCTTTTCGTTTCTTTAATATTCTGGCATGCAGTGTATTAATGGTAGTATATATCATACGATGATGGGTTTTTTGGTTCTTGTTTGTTTTGGCACTTGGAAATAACAACAAACACAATTTTGTGTGGGCTCATGTGGGTCGGGTTTGCGGGTTGTATAAAATAAATGTATTATGTAATTTATTTTTTAAAAAATTAATATGGCTATAATAATATTACTAGAATGATTTCTAGCTAAAATGCACCATATATATATATATATACCAATTAAATTTTATTACCTAATATTTTTTTTCAAACACATATATTATAATTAATATGATTGAAATTAATTAAAATTGAAATTCCGTTATTGATGTGTGAAATAATGGCACGTCAATAATTTTTTATGTGGAAAAAATAACACGTCAAAAATTTTTAACGTGTCATTGTAACACGTCAAAAATTTTTGACGTGGCAAACTACCACGTCAATAATTATTAACATGCCATTATGGCACGTCAATAATTTTTGACGTGTCATAATGGCACGTCAATAGTTATTGACGTGGCATTTCGATATATCAATAATTATTGACGTGGCATTTTGACATATCAATAATTATTGACGTGGCATTTGGACACGTCAATAATTATTGAAGTGTCGAAATGCGCCACGTCAATAAAGTTTTTATTGACGTGTCACTTTAGCTACGTCAATAATTATTGACGTAGCAAAAAGTGTGTTACTGTTTGCCATGTCAAAAAACCCCCAATTTTTGTAGTGAAAAGAACACCTAAAATTTCTCTAATCTAAGTACACCTGCACTCTGGAGTAAACATAACCCTAGCTCATATTTATTGACAATTTTGTTTTCTCCATTTTAGATATTAACAAATAACCAAAAACAAAAAACACTCTTCAAAATATAAAAATTGCTTTTACTTTACTTTTATGTCACATAAGAAAACAACCAAAAACAAAAATGGCATTCAAAACACTTAAAGTCTTCAACAAACATATCTTAAATTTGGCTTTAAACTCCATATATTATATAGACTTATATTAGGCTTCGTTTGGCAACAGCCATGACCTAGACACTGTTCAGTGTCTGGGTCATGGCTCGGTTTTTGGGGCAAATATTTACCTTATTTTTCCGATTTTGCCCCTATCTCTTAAGGATTTTTACAGCCCCATTTTTTGTCTTTCCCACGTTGAACGTTGATGGCACAAACCATACCTCTCCGGTGCACCCTCTCTCTCTCTCACCGGCAGCAGACTCACATACATACCGGCACAGATACACAATTTCTCTCATATCAAAATTTATTTCTCAGATCAGAAATCCATATGCACAATTTTTTCCGGAGCTGGAGAAGATGCCGGAATCCAGCCCAGGTCATTGCCATCTCTTTTGTAAACATCATGGGGTTTATCATCAATCACAACACCAGGGTCTGCTGGGAGCTGGTTATGTTATTCATTCCCTTCGTCTGGGAAAGTAATTTTGGTTCCTTTCTTCCATCCAGGCTTCACATCAATGGTTAATATCTCTGTTTCTGGCACTTGTTGTCTGTAATGTAAATTTCACAGGAAAAAAAAATCAAAATAGCCTAGAGTCAGGCAAAAAAGCAATCAGTGATGATATTTGTATTCACAAGGATTCTCTCTTTTGGCTAAGAAATGAATTTCATCACTTAACGATTAAATCTCTTTCTCGCTTCACATCTATGTTCAGACAAAGAAAAAATGAATAAGTGAAGAATTGTTATCATTAAATGGAAAAATATATATATATATGACAATCTCATTTTATATCTATATTTTGCAAAAGATTGGTAGGTTGGTAGTCTTAATTTCACCAATAATGGATTTCAAATTCATCATTCTGCAGAGTAGGGTAGCATGATGGCTCTTAGGTAATATTTTCGGTGAAAGAGAAATTGTGTATCTGTGAGAGAGAGCAACTGAGCAGCAGGGAAATTTTTTTCTCTGCTGCCGGTGATAGAGAGAGAGGGAGCACCGGAGAGGTCTTGGTTGGACTCCGGCATCTTCTCTGGAAAACTTTGGGCTGGGCTCCGGCGTCGTCTCCGGCAATTTATGAGCTGGAATGCACGTCGCCGCCGGAGAGAAAGAGAGGGAGAGGGGAAAAATGAGGGGAGGGGTTTTGTTATCGTTGGAAGAAAGAAAAGCTGGGCATGAGATTTTAGGAGAAAAATAAGGTAGGGTAAAAGTGTAATCTAATATCATGATAAAAACAAAAACAGTAGCTAGGCCAAGGTCAAGGCTGTTGCCAAATGCCCCCTTATTTCCACACAAAGAGAAGAAAGCGAATTAATGCATGTGTTTTTCTAGTATCTTCTATGCACATAAAGAAATATTAAATGAGATAAATATAATGGTTGTTGATGCTGTACAATTCATATGGGCATTGCTTAAGTTTTGAACAAGTTTTCCAGTACTCCAATTGGTAAAGGGCACTTTCCACGAGAGCTTCAGATTGAAAATCCATGGCCCATGTGATTGGTAAAGTGAAGTGGCCTTGGCCAATAACAATCCAAACATTCTGTTCGATCATCCCCTTGGTGACCAAGTTTTTTAGTCAACACTTTTTCTCCGTCGATCGTTGCTTTGGTCAAGAAGTGGTCATCTCAATTTCATCACTCTTTTACTTTCAACCTTGCCTGCCAAGCAAGGAGGAATATATCCCCATCATGGTAGGATCCCTCTCTTTCTGTTTAGTTTCTTGTCAGTGTGGGAGAGCTGTATATATGACGTTATATTATGATTGGTCCACATCATCAGAACTCTGTGACCTTTGCTCGTCAACGACATGAGAGACTGAGACTTGAAGGAATATAGTAAAAGAAATTCAGATTTAGGAAACAGGAATGACAGGTAACAACGTTGTGATTCCCTCAACTTATTTCCTAAGTATAAGGAAGCTGCGGCATGCTCTTGTCTATAGACTATATATATGAGCACTTGCTTCTTCCTTAGCAGCAGTGCTTTCCTTTCAGCTTACAATCATTTTTTTCTTCCAAAGACAAGGTTGTTCTTACATACATACCATGGATATCAAAGCGTTACACTTTGGACATCAGATTTCGAAAGAAACATTTTCTGTGCTCTGGAAACAGGAAGAAGATGTTTCTGTTGGGTTTGATTTGGAAAAGAGAAAGTGGTTCTTCTTTCTTTCTCATCTCTCTGAAGCATACAAGCTTGAAATCTCTCCTATGACAGCATTTGGCAGATTAAGCTACATCGACCACGTGGCCAATCTACAATTTTTCTTCTCCTTCAGGTTAATTTGTTGCTTACTTTCTAATTTCTAATTTTCTATATATATATGGTTGTCTCTGGTAACATCCTCTCCTCTGTGTTTGTGAGTCAAATGATGATTTGGCTCTAGTTTTCTTAACCGTTCATGTTTAATACCATTCTCTCTTTTTTCACATTAAAAAACAAAAAATTAATTAAATTGAAACCGTTAAAAAAATTACATATGTCAGTAGTGTTTCCATGCAACCCCATAGAGTATGAGTCCAGAAATTGACCAACTCCCTACCTAGAATTTTTAATTTTAGAAAAATATACCTTTTAACTTTTCAAATTATCACTCATTTTATAATTATGCCTTAAAACCTAAAAAGATAAAAAATCATAAAAAATAAAAATAAAAAATTACATCGAACCCCTGTATACTACCATTGCTTGTCAAAATAGGTAATTTACATCTTTCTCCTCAAAATACTCTTAAAGTTGTTAATAAATAAAATTTAAGAATATATAAATATACTCATTTGAAAAAAAAAAAAAAATTAAGAGGCTAATATGAAAAAGGTCACCCTTTTAAGTGTTTTTAATGATTATTTTTTTAATAAATTTAAAGATATTTTGAGTAAAAAAATACAAAAGTATCAAATTTAAGACTGCTGCTATGAGCCTAAGCCTGATTTAAAAAATACAAAAAAACAAAAGTACCCTGAGCTTTTTTTTTTTTTTTTTTTTTTTAACCCTCACCCTTTTAAATCATGGAAAGCGAAATAATAATAATAATAATAATAATAATAAGTCATTATTTTCACACATCAGTCCCACAACGGAAAATATCAGAGAGGAAGCCCCTGAACAGGTAAGCTTCTCTGCAGATTTTTCGCTTTTTTTTTTTTTTTTTTTGTTACAAGATGGGTAAGCTTCTCTGCAGAAATTAATGGGCAATTTAATGTCATTGTAATCCCCAATATTACCTTAATTGATATTCATTTCTATAGCTTGTTGGTTTACCAATTTCATTAGATACTTGAACAAAATCTTTTTCTATTTCCAGTTGCTTGGTGCTCCTAAGATTCATAAGAAAGATGTCTCTTGTCACTACAAAAAAATGGCCATTTCTTCACGTGGTAAACAGTAATATTTTTTTGGCACGTCAGTAAATGCTGACGTGTCAAAAGTAGAACGTCAACAAATTATTTACTGACGTGTTAAAATCTACCCGTCAATAATTACTGACGTGTTGAAATCAACACGTCAGCATTTCTTGACGTGTTGTTTTCAACACGTCAGTAAATTTGAGTCAAATTTAGTCTAAGATTATTTTAAAATTAATAAATAATTGATTGATTATTTACTGACGTGTCAAATACTAACACGTCAAGAATTGTTGACGTGTCAAAATGACACGTCAAGAGTTATTGACGTGTTACAGTGACACGTCAACTATTATTGACGTGTCAAAGTGACACGTCAATAATTATTGACGTGTCAAAGTGACACGTCAAGAGTTATTGACGTGTTACATTGACACGTCAGTAATTATTGACGTGTCAAAGTGACACGTTAGTATATATATATATATAT
>NC_081544.1:17485577-17498862 GCF_901000735.1 Corylus avellana | reverse complement strand
CATCTCCTGGATAGAGACAAGGGTTTTTAGCAACAACTACCTTGCCCTCAAAAATAAAATTATTTGGGTCTGAACTGCTGGGACTGAACTTGAGCGAGGAATTGCTACCGAGCTGCTTACTAAAACGAGAAATCTGCGCAAATATTTGACCATACTCCAATATCCCGGTTTCATCAAGACATCCCATCATAGATCTTCCATTTGGAACATATATCCTTGATTTGTCCCGCAAGTCCATCAATGTAGATGCACGTAATACTTGTAGCATCATAAAAAGAAATGGTTCTTCATTTGGCTTGTAACCAGCAGCTAGCATTTCCTTTAGAATGGTTGGTATCTCTCCTGGGAACATAAACTCCAGTGCCTCCCGCGCGATCAACGAATCTGTTAATATAGCATTCAGTTGATCTATTGTCTCCCTTTGCTTCTTTATGAAAACTTTATCCTTAACCCCGAGGTAAGATAAAAGAGTGATAATTTGGTGATTAAGAAAACAAGGTTGATACTTGCTCCATGTCAAAACATCCAGGGTTGTATTCTGTGAATTGTACTTGCACATGCTCTTTCTCAGTGACAGCTTAATCGATGATGTTGGATCGACAGCAACAACACCTTTAAACCCACCGTATCGAATCTGAAATGCAGATGGAACAGAATTTCTGCAGCCACATTTTGAAGCCACTTCGCGAGCCAATTCTGCAGATATCTTCCCTATGCCATCCGAGAAGAAACAATATGTGATTCCAGATCTTTTTGCTTCTACATCAGGAATCATCTCAATTTCGTGCCTACCAACGTGCATAGTTTTCCTGGAGGAGCTAAACGATTGACCAAGTCTGGCAGCATATTTTGCAACAATCCTTATTTCACGAAAATCACCCATCCACTCTCTGATGCCTGCTGCAGTAAGACCAGTTCTTGAAGCAAACATCCAAAGAGAATTTTCGCGTAATTGACTGTTTGAAAATGCAAGAAACTCAAACTTCTTATCACCAATAACAATGCCGTTTCTTAGAGTGGACAGTATCCTCTCATAAATGCTAGTGCGCTTGTCGTCCTCATTCGCAGAAGATGCTCGAGGAGATAAAACTGTCGCGTGCAGTTTATCCAAGTCCTCATCGACAAAAGAAACGCGAAGAAAATTATCAATATCTTCAGGATAATTGCGCAAGATGCGATTGGAGAGACTCACCTCTGGACCACGGAAATATACTTTAGATGGAGTTATTTGAACCCTGTGTACATATACCAACCCGTCATCTAAAGATATTGCAGGAGGTGTTGGAAGTCGCCCATCCGTGGCATATCTCTTATACTGCTCAGAAAGCCACCTTACAGGCTCATAGCAGCAGTCTTTTAGATGATACAGTTTGTCCAAGGCACTTTCTATATACTCGAGTTTTATTCTCGTAGGATCGACCAACCGACAAAAATTGATATCAATTGCTGGCCCAGGAAGACACCCATTCTGAACTAAGGAGTTGATCTTGAACAAGATTTTATATGGCAAGTTGAAGCTTGGGGGTGGATTCACAATGGGGACAAGACCTGAATTGCAGGAGAAATTAGATCCTTCCTGCAGAACAAATTGGCCTTCATTCTCTTCATAAAGCAGAAATTTTGGAAGCTGACCCTCAAGTGGAAGCTCCAAACATAGAGCAGAAGATTGGCCAATGCCACACAATGGAGTGAAATCAACTTCCCGAAACCACTGGTAACCTCCACGAGCACAAGAGACATCTTTCTTATGAATCTTGGGAGCACCAAGCAACTGGAAATAGAAAAAGATTTTGTTCAAGTATCTAATGAAATTGGTAAACCAACAAGCTATAGAAATGAATATCAATTAAGGTAATATTGGGGATTACAATGACATTAAATTGCCCATTAATTTCTGCAGAGAAGCTTACCCATCTTGTAACAAAAAAAAAAAAAAAAAAAGCGAAAAATCTGCAGAGAAGCTTACCTGTTCAGGGGCTTCCTCTCTGATATTTTCCGTTGTGGGACTGATGTGTGAAAATAATGACTTATTATTATTATTATTATTATTATTATTTCGCTTTCCATGATTTAAAAGGGTGAGGGTTAAAAAAAAAAAAAAAAAAAAAAAGCTCAGGGTACTTTTGTTTTTTTGTATTTTTTAAATCAGGCTTAGGCTCATAGCAGCAGTCTTAAATTTGATACTTTTGTATTTTTTTACTCAAAATATCTTTAAATTTATTAAAAAAATAATCATTAAAAACACTTAAAAGGGTGACCTTTTTCATATTAGCCTCTTAATTTTTTTTTTTTTTTCAAATGAGTATATTTATATATTCTTAAATTTTATTTATTAACAACTTTAAGAGTATTTTGAGGAGAAAGATGTAAATTACCTATTTTGACAAGCAATGGTAGTATACAGGGGTTCGATGTAATTTTTTATTTTTATTTTTTATGATTTTTTATCTTTTTAGGTTTTAAGGCATAATTATAAAATGAGTGATAATTTGAAAAGTTAAAAGGTATATTTTTCTAAAATTAAAAATTCTAGGTAGGGAGTTGGTCAATTTCTGGACTCATACTCTATGGGGTTGCATGGAAACACTACTGACATATGTAATTTTTTTAACGGTTTCAATTTAATTAATTTTTTGTTTTTTAATGTGAAAAAAGAGAGAATGGTATTAAACATGAACGGTTAAGAAAACTAGAGCCAAATCATCATTTGACTCACAAACACAGAGGAGAGGATGTTACCAGAGACAACCATATATATATAGAAAATTAGAAATTAGAAAGTAAGCAACAAATTAACCTGAAGGAGAAGAAAAATTGTAGATTGGCCACGTGGTCGATGTAGCTTAATCTGCCAAATGCTGTCATAGGAGATTTCAAGCTTGTATGCTTCAGAGAGATGAGAAAGAAAGAAGAACCACTTTCTCTTTTCCAAATCAAACCCAACAGAAACATCTTCTTCCTGTTTCCAGAGCACAGAAAATGTTTCTTTCGAAATCTGATATCCAAAGTGTAACGCTTTGATATCCATGGTATGTATGTAAGAACAACCTTGTCTTTGGAAGAAAAAAATGATTGTAAGCTGAAAGGAAAGCACTGCTGCTAAGTAAGAAGCAAGTGCTCATATATATAGTCTATAGACAAGAGCATGCTGCAGCTTCCTTATACTTAGGAAATAAGTTGAGGGAATCACAACGTTGTTACTTGTCATTCCTGTTTCCTAAATCTGAATTTCTTTTACTATATTCCTTCAAGTCCCGGTCTCTCATGTCGTTGACGAGCAAAGGTCACAGAGTTCTGATGATGTGGACCAATCATAATATAACGTCATACAGCTCCCCCACACTGACAAGAAACTAAACGGAAAGAGAGGGATCCTACCATGTTGGGGATATATTCCTCCTTGCTTGGCAGGCAAGGTTTAAAGTAAAAGAGTGATGAAATTGAGATGACCACTTCTTGACCAAAGCAACGATCGACAAAGAAAAAGTGTTGACTAAAAAACTTGGTCACCAAGGGGATGAACAGAATGTTTGGATTGTGATTGCCCAAGGCCACTTCACTTTACCAATCACATGGGCCATGGCTTTTCAATCTGAAGCTCTCGTGGAAAGTGCCCTTTACCAATTGGAGTACTGGAAAACTTATTCAAAACTTAAGCAATGCCCATATGAATTGTACAGCATCAACAACCATTCTATTTATCTCATTTAATATTTCTTTATGTGCATAGAAGATACTAGAAAAACACATGCATTAATTCGCTTTCTTCTCTTTGTGTGGAAATAATATAAGTCTATATAATATATGGAGGTTAAAGCCAAATTTAAGATATGTTCGTTGAAGACTTTAAGTGTTTTGAATGCCATTTTTGTTTTTGGTTGTTTTCTTATGTGACATAAAAGTGAAAGCAATTTTTATATTTTGAAGAGTGTTTTTTGTTTTTGGTTATTTGTTAATGTCTTTAGTCTAAAATAAATAAATAAAACCGAGAAAACAAATTAAAGTCGTCAATAAATATGAGCTAGGGTCATGTTTCCTCCAGCGTGTAGGTGTACTTAGATTATGAAAATTTTAGGTGTTCTCTTCACTACAAAAAATAGGGGGTTTTCTGACATGGCAAACAATAACACACTTTTTGCCACGTCAATAACTATTGACGTGCCATTATAACACGTCAAAAATTATTGACGTGCCATAATAGAATGTCAATAATTATTGACGTATGCAAACGTCACGTCAATAAATTATTGACATGGCAGTTTGCCATGTTAAAAATTTTTGATGTGTTATTTTTGACACGTCAAAAATTATTGACATGCCATTATTTCACACGTCAATAACGGAATTTCAATTATAATTAATTATAATTAATTCAATCATATTAATTATAATATATGTGTTTGAAAAAAAAATTAGGTAATAAAATTTAATTGGTATACAATATTTATATATACACGTATAATTATACCTGATTCAAAATTTTATCTTGATTTCCTGAAGAAAAAAAAAATATGGTGCATTTTAGCTAGAAATCATTCTAGTAATATTAATATAGCCATATTAATTTTAAAAAAATTAATTATAGAATACATTTATTTTATACGACCCGCAAAACCCACATGAACCCAACACGAAATATGTGTTTGTTGTTATTCCCAAGTGCCAAAACAAAAAAGAATCAAGAAACCCATCATGGTATGATATATACTACCATTAATACCCTATATGCCAGAATATTAAAGAAACGAAAAGATAAAGAAACAAGCAGCAGCAAGCAAGCAATTATAAGGAAGGGAGTACCGGTTTCTTGTCATGAATGGTAGAGGGGGGGATGATCTTGAAGAAGAGCGAGGGTGTCGTAATTGCCATCGAACTTGACCTCCGGTTGTGCACCACTCTAGTCCGGCGAGTCCTTGACTTATCTCGATTGTTCATTGATCTCACGGTGGAAATGCCTGGAAGCACAGCCCTGATTCTCGGTAAGTAGAATATTGAGCCATCGCAAAAAAAAAAAAAAAGGATTTTATTATTAACAATCTAGAATATTAATTTATTTGTTTTCTAATTAGTCTTAAGTATATTGTATTTATAAAAAAAATATAAAAGAAAAAAATGATATATATATATATATATCAGTTTTTCTGATCTAAACCGTACTAACAGAATGGAAAGGCCCCCTTTATTAATCAATGAAAGAAGAAATTTTTTTGCTGGCTCAACCACCTCAGAAGGTCTCAGATGAAGAGACCAAGATGTTGACAAATTTCTTGCTCACCCTGATTTAAAATTAAAAGGTGTCTCTGATGATTCTCAAGTTTCTTCTGCTTTTTACACTGCCAAGCAAACTCCTCCTCCTACTCAAGCTAATGATGATGGAGGATCTTTGTCTCCATCCGCTTCAGATTTTGATGCACCTCTTCCTCATCCTCATCCTCATCAATTAAATGTCCTTCATGCTCCTGTTAAAGATTTCTTTTCCCAAATCGATTGGTCTGCTTTACAAAAAGATTTTTCTTCAAAAGAAAACTAAGCACTACGACATTCTTATCGCTCTAATTTTTCTGAAAAAGAAAGATCCATTATCAAAATTCGTTGGACTAAAAAAATGATTGAAGCACAAAAACATATCCTGTTTTTTGATTTTCTTCAAAACCATTACCCCAATAATAATGTTTTAAATGTTGTTAAAAAATATCTTGTTAAAGAAGATAAAACCACTGTTAAAGCTTCTCACCCACCTCTTGAAAATTTGTTAATCAATTATGGAACTAATACAACTGTTAAAGCTTCCCCTTTTAAAACTCCTGATCCTGCCACTACTCATAATGAAACCAGAAAAATCATTGAACAAAACAATTTTATAAACCAATCTCTTCATGTTACTGGCCAACTGTTAGATCAGATTGAAGACAAAATTGATTCTCCCACTTCCTCTAGTTGTAAAACTGAAAAACCAATCATTTCCCTTCCTGAAGAAAGGAAAAATCTTGGATTGAAAACCACTAACCAAAAAAATGTTGACAGAATTGACAAAATGTTGAAAGATCTGAAAACTAGTCAAGCTTTTGGCTCTGGAAAAGCCTGTGTTGTTCAAAAAATCAATGAAACATCTGATTCAGACGATTCTGAATATTCTTCTGATTTCAACATTAAAATAATTGAAGAAAATTTTGGTCTAGATCAAAAACTCCAAATAATTTTTGATAAAACCAAACCCATTAATCTCACAAAAAATTGGTATTCAAAACCCACTCCTCCTGATTTACAGTTTGAAGAAAGATTTTTTCAATCCTAGTTTTCTATTTCTGCTGATAAACTTTATGAATGGAACATTGATGGTTTGTTTGAACAAGAAATATTGAATAAAATGAATCACATGTCTATGGTTGCTAATGCTTATGTTACTAATCACAATTTAAGCCAATCAGAAATTGTTGATTTGCTTTCTACGGGTTTCTCTGGAACTCTTCGGAATTGGTGGGATAAACACCTCACTGAAGATTCTCGAGAAAAAATTAGAAAAGCTGTCAAGAAAGATGAAGATGGCTTACCTCTATTTGATGAGCAACATGGCACTGGTGAACCCGATAGTGTTAACACATTGATTTACACCATCATTAAGCATTTTATTGGAACACCTTCTAACATCACTTCTCGCATTTCCGATTTCCTGAATAATCTTCGTTGTCCTACTATGTCTGATTATAGATGGTATCAAGATGTTTTTCTTTCTCGAGTTATGGTTAGATCTGATAGTCAAAAACCTTATTGGAAAGAAAAATTTATTGATGGATTACCTTCATTATTTGCTCACAAAGTTAAAGATGAATTCATTAACTCTAACACTGGATTAATTGAATATGAAAACTTAACCTATGGTGATTTGTTTTCTACTGTCAAAAAACTTGGCATAAAAATGTGCATTGATCAAAAAATGATAAGACAACAGTTGAAGAACAAAAAGAAAGCTAAATATGAAATGGGTAATTTCTGCGAACAATTTGGGTTACCTCCTATGGCTCTCTCTCGGAAAAACAAAAAGAAACCTGATAAAGTTTTCAAGAAAATACCTGCTCCATATTACAATAGTTACAAGAAAAGAAAATTTAATAAACCAATTAAAAAATTTCCAGCAGCTAACAAATCCAAAAAGAATAACTCAAAATTTGATAAATATTTTTCTAAAGGAAAATGCTTTAATTGTAAGAAATCAGGACATTTTGCTGATAAGTGCCCTGAACCACCAAAAAAATTGAAGAAAGAAATTAATGCATTGAAAATTGGTGACAATGAAAAAGAAAATCTTTTTAGAATCCTACAATCAGTAAGTTCTTATGATTTATCTGATTGTGAATTTTTGACAACTTCAAGTGACTTTGATTACCATTCTGCCAGTGAATTTCTGATAACGATTTCAAAATTGGTTGTAATGATTCTTGCTGCAAAAATGTGAAAACTTGCAATGTTATCTCAAAAACTGAAGAACAAGAAAATTTGCTAATCACTTTAATTTAAAAAATTGAAAATCCTGAACTAAAAGAAGACTACCTTAAAAAACTCAAGAATACCATGATTAAAAATGCTAATAAACCTAACAACACAAAAATCTCTCTTGATGAAACTTTGGAACAATTTTCTAAACAAAAATCCAAAGAAATTACTATCTCAGATTTGCAGCATGAAATTAGTAATATCAAGAAAGAAATTGCAGATTTGAAAAATGACCTCTTCACCGTTAAAACTGATAATAATGATTTAAAATAACAACTATTAATACTGAAAATCCAAAATTGTTTTCAAGATCACAATTCTGATAATGAAAATGATAAGCAATCTAAGCATTCTGCTGAAGCAGAATCCAGCAATAAAGTGATTTCCAATGAAGTCAACAATGAAGTCAAGATTATCAGTCTTATTAACAAAATTGCTCCACCTAAATGGTATTCTAAAGTTCATATTGTCAATGGTCTTGATTATGCATTCGATACCATTGCTTTGATTAATTCTGGTGCTGATTTGAATTGTATTCAAGAAGGAATAGTTCCCAGCAAATATTTTGAAAAATCCACTGAAAGACTGAACTCTGCTAGTGGAAGCCGTTTGCAAATCAAATACGAATTAAATAGTATACATGTTTGCCAGGGTGATGTCTGTTTTGATACTCCTGCTGTTCTTGTAAAAAATATGACTGAAAAGGTTATTCTTGGCCTTCCTTTTATTTGCATGCTTTATCCTTTTTCTGTTGATGAAACTGGTGTTTCAACTATTAAAATGGGTGTTGAAGTAAAATTTTATTTTGCTAACAAATTTGAAATTGATATTAGCCATTTTAACATTATCACTGTCAAAACTAAACATTTAAACTTCTTGAAACAAGAAGTTAAATACAAAAAGATTGCTGAACAATTTTCTAATAAATTATTGCAATCCAAATTTGTCTCTTTTAATACTCGTAACATTGATCTTGTCTGTTTTGATCTTCCTGCTGCTTTTTGGCATAGGAAGAAACACACTGTTTCTTTACCTTACATTAAAACTTTTTCTGAAAATAAAATTCCCACTAAAGTTAGACCCATTCAAATGAATGCTGAAACCTTAGATTTTTGCCAAAAGGAGATTGTTGATTTACTTGCCAAAGGAATCATTTGTAAGAGTAAATCTCCTTGGTCTTGTGCTGCCTTTTATGTTAAGAAAAATGCCGAAAGCGAAAGGGGAACCCCTAGGCTTGTAATCAATTACAAACCACTCAATGATGTACTAGAATGGATCAGGTACCCCATTCCAAATAGAAAGGATTTAGTTAGTCGCATCAGTGAGGCTATAGTTTTCTCTAAGTTCGATATGAAGTCAGGATTTTGGCAAATCCAAATTGATGATAAAGATAGGTATAAGACTGCTTTTACCACCCCATTTGGACATTATGAGTGGAATGTTATGCCTTTTGGTCTCAAAAATGCTCCCAGTGAATTCCAAAATATCATGAATGATATTTTTAATCATTTCAGCCACTTTACTATTGTTTACATTGATGATGTTTTGATTTATTTTAAATCTATTGATGAACACTGGAAACATTTGAATTCGTTTCTAGAAACAGTCAAACACAATGGACTTGTTGTTTCTGCTAAAAAAATTCAAGCTTTTCCAAACCAAAATTAGATTCCTTGGTTTTGATATTTCTGAAGGTCGGATAAGACCCATTGATAGAGCCATTCAATTTGCCGATAAATTTCCTGATGTTATCATTGAAAAAAATCAGCTCCAAAGGTTCCTAGGTTCTTTAAATTATATTGCAGATTTCTACAAAGATCTGAGAAAACACTGCAAACCTTTGTTCGACCGTTTGCTAAGCAATCCTCCCCCCTGGACTGACACTCATACTTCCCTTGTAAGAGAAATTAAAACCCATGTCAAAGCTTTATCCTGTCTAGGAATTCCTTTAGACAATGCTTTCAACATCGTTGAAACTGATGCTTCTGAAATTGGTTTCGGAGGTATTCTAAAACAAATTGTTTCTCCAGGATCTCCCAAACAAATTGTTCGATTCCATTCTGGATCTTGGAATAAGGCTCAAGTTAATTATAGTACTATTAAGAAAGAAATTCTTTCTGTAGTTTTATGTATTACTAAATTTCAATCTGATCTACTAAATCAAAAGTTTCTAGTACGGATTGATTGTAAATCTGCTAAATACATTTTGCAAAAGGATGTTGAAAATATTGCATCAAAACAAATTTTCGCTAGATGGCATGCCATTCTAAGTGTTTTTGATTTTGACATTGAATACATTAAAGGTTCCAATAATTCTATTCCAGATTTTCTCACTCAAGAATTTTTGCAGTGCCAAAATGGCCAGCAAAAAAGACAAGGAGAAGATTGAATCCAAGCCTTTGGCCTTGAGGCCAGAGACTACCATTGCCCCTCAAGCTACCAACTCATCCATTGCGCTAGCCAATCGATTCTCAGCCTTCAATCCCGGGTCACCGGCCACTTACTCCAGTGCTCTTATTTCAGATTATGACCCTTTTGTAGTTGCTTCCCAAAAAACTGCTGCTCCTTTCATTAAATACAATAAATCCTCAGCTTATGTTGTTCTTCCTCATTCTGAATATTTGTTTCACATTGAATTAAACAGATCCCATATTAAATTCCCCGCTCAAATCGCTACTTCCTATTTTCCCCCACAATTCCATTGGATCCTTGAGCACCTTCAGAATACTCTTTCCTACTATACTAATATCCTACTTCAAACAAAGCCTGTCCATTTTAAACCCATTTACAGTAAAACTGATCCCCAAAAACTCATTTACCACAGTGTTTATTTTGATAAAATTATTCTCGAAAAAGATTGGGGGGAACATCCCACGCAACTCAGGAAATTAGATGATTTCCCAATTCATTTTTGCTATTATGATTATGTTAATGCTTGGTACAAATTTTTCCTTTTCCAAAATTTCAAATTTGACTACTCCTGGTTCTTGAGCTTTGATAAAGAATTTGGAGGCATTCTCCCCCTCTGGTTCTCCAACTGGTGGAAAAAATTCGGTCTTATCCCTGATATTCTCCCATTAAAAATTGTTGACTCTTTTAAATCATTTAAAAATCTTTACCATACTGATGAATATGGGGCCAAGTTTCCCCACACTCTCCATTTTGCCAAAAAATTCAAGGTTCCCTGGATCATCAAGTGGCAATATGTTATTCTTGATGACAAACTAGAACGCCATTGGTATATTAAATGGTGGGATAATTACCCACGAACTGATCATTTGATTGACAATGTCAAAGCACTAGCCCAGTTACCAAAAATCCAAGCTCCTCTTGTTTCTAAACCATTAACCATTGGCACACCTGCCAAATTGATAACCCCAGCACTTTCCTTTCTCCTTCTAAAGAAACCGCTGCCCCTACTACTTCTTCCAGCTCTTCTAAGAAAAAGTCATCTTCGAAGAAAAAAGAAAAGAAGGAAATTTTAAAAGCATTACTCAATTCTCTCAATGATAGTTCCAGTTCTGATGAAGATAAAAAATCCGATGATAAGAAATACGATGCATCTTTTGAAGCAACTTTCAACCCCATACAAGATTGGTTCGGGAATTCTGGTTTTCCCGGAGACAGTGATAATTATTACCCTGGAATTGAAGATTTATAGCTCATTTGCCCTCCGTGGCATTGTTGACAACTCATTTGCCTTCTATGGCACCATTAACAGCTCATTTGCCCTCTGTGCCACCATTGACAGCTCATTTGCCCTCTGTGGCACCGTTGACAGCTCATTTGCCCTTCGTGGCACCATTCATTAAAATTCCACTGAAGACATTTGCCAACTCATCTTGGTACAGTTACTCTACAGTTCCTGCCGACATTACAGTATTTCCTACAGTACCTGCCGACACTACAATGCCTGCCAACATTACAATATCTTACTTTTACTATTAAATTTTCTGATGTAATTTTATTTAACCACTGGACTCTGTCTATAAAAGGACAAGTCCCCTTCAGTGTAAGGGAGAAGCTTTCAGCCCAAACACCTGAAATCCCTCTGCAACTAACCTGCTGTTTTCTACTTGTAATCCTTTCTGCTCTCTTGTAACTTCACTACTTCCAGATTACATTTCAATCTGTAAGTACTCTTGTTAATCATTAATCAAATCCTTTGATATCTTTTCATTATCTATTTATCCCATTACTCTTTTATACGCTCCTTTGATTCTTGCATCATGTTTATTTTAATTGCATATACCTCCTACATAGATGGTTCTACTGCTTTATTTTCAATTATTTTTTAATTTGCATTCACATTCCCTTGTTGGTATCACAACACATTCCCTAATTGATTACAAGACTAGGGGTTCCCCTTTTGACTTTAGCATTTTTCATAACATAAAAGGCAAGACCAAGGAGATTTACTCTTACGAATGATACCTTTGGCAAGTAAATCAACAATCTCCTTTTGGCAAAAATCTAAGGTTTCAGCATTCATTTGAATAGGTCTGGCTTTAGTGGGAATTTTATTTTCATAAAAGTTTTAATGTATATATATATATTGTAGGTATAAAAATTTAAAAAATTATTTTTCTCTTATTGACATGTCACATGTGGCACGTCAATAATTCTTGACGTGCCACATGTGACACGTCAATAATTCTTGATGTGCCACACGAGACACGTCAAGAATTTCTTGACGTGCCACTTGTGACACGTTAAGAATTTCTTGACATGTTCTATGTAGACACGTCAAGAAATTTCATCTGGAAGGCGCGATCACCAGCTGTCCCCCTTTTCTTTTCTTTTTTTCTTTTCTTCCCCTCCTCTCTTTCTTTCTCCTCCCGCGCGCCCACAGCCCTCTCTCCGATCCCTTTTTTTTCACCGTCGATCGGCAACTTGTTGTCTCCGTCTTCGTCGATCGACTCACACGCATTCTCTCACTCACTGACCCTCTCACTCGTTCTCTCCCTCACTAGCTCGCTTAGTACCCTCTCACTTGTTCTCTCTCTCACTCGCTCTCTCTCTCACTGGTTCTCTCTCTCATCGGTTGTCACAGCGCCGCTCCTCCTTCTGGCTGTCACACGCTCTCCCTCTGGCGATTCTCCGGCCTCTCTCCTGATCAGGTATATATATAAAAATTTACAATGTATATAATTATATATTAATTGATGTAGTTATTAGCAAATTTTACATGTTAGCTAATTAATTTATTTGTTTGAGATATATGTTTTGTATTTGTGAATTTGTTTAATTAATTTGTATGGTGAAATTGTTATATATGAGCATGCATGCAAAATTACGTACATAATTTGTTTGAAATTAGGGTTTTTTTTTTTTGTGCAGGTTTTTGCATTTAGATTTAGACCTTAATTTTGTGTAGGTTTGCAAATCTAGATTATGTAAATGTATGTTATCCAAAAAAAAAAAAAAAACAAAACAGAACAAAAAAAACAAAAAAAAAAAAAAAACCAAAAAAAAAAAAACAACAAATAACAAATGCATATCGATTTTGGACTTTAATTTTGTTTAGGTTTTGAAAATTTAGAATAAATATGTAAATGTTAAAAAAAAAAAAAAAACAAAAGAAAACAAATAACATAGCTAGCTCGATTTATTTTATCTAGCTAGGGTCCCCATATATAAGAAATGCATAAATGTTAAAAAAAACGAAAAAAAAAAAAACAACAAATAACCTAGCTAGCTAGATCTATTTTATCTAGGGTCTCCATATATAACAAATGCATTTAAATTTGGAGCTTAATTTTGTTTAGGTTTTACAAATTTAGATTACGTAAAT
>NC_081544.1:17470903-17485477 GCF_901000735.1 Corylus avellana | reverse complement strand
CAAAAACCTAGCTAGCTAGATCTATTTTATCTAAGGTTCCCAAATATAACAAATGCATTTAAATTTGGACCTTAATTTTGTTTAGGTTTGCAAATCTAGATTATGTAAATGTACGTTATCAGAAAAAACAAAAAAAAACAAAAAACAAAAAAACAAAACAAAACAAAAAAACAACAAATAACAAATGCATATCCATTTTGGACTTTAATTTTGTTTAGGTTTTTAAAATTTAGAATATATATGTAAATGTTTAAAAAAACAAAAACAAACAAAAACAAACAAATAACATAGCTAGCTGGATTTATTTTATCTAGGGTCTTCATATATAACAAATGCATAAATGTTATAAAAAACGAAAAGCAATAAAAATCAAAAAAAAAAAAAAAAACAAAAAATAACCTAGCTAGCTAGATCTATTTTATCTAGGGTCCCCATATATAACAAATGCATTTAAATTTTAACCTTAATTTTGTTTAGGTTTTGCAAATTTAGATTATGTAAATGTTATAAAAAATGAAAAAAAAAAAAAAAAAAACAACAACAACAACAACAAAAACCTAGCTAGCTAGATCTATTTTATCTAGGGTTCCCAAATATAACAAATGCATTTAAATTTGGACCTTAATTTTGTTTAGGTTTTGCAAATTTAGATTATGTAAATGTTATAATTAAAACTAAATATATGTGTTTATTTGTTATAAAAATAAATAAATAAATGAAACGATGTACACTACAGGAAAATAGCTCTTTAGCGACGACCCTGAGTCGTCGCTAAAGGCCCACATGTCGTCGCTGATGGTCATCAGCGACGACTATGGTCGTCGCTCCCAGTCGTTGCAAGTAATCCGTCGTTAAAGACTAAACAGTGACGACATTGCTATTAATAATTATCAACGACGACAAATGTCGTCACTAATAACTATCAAAATTTGTCGCTGAAAATACTTGTTAAAGTCAATGTCGTCGCTGATGGCGCACATATCAACGACGACATTGTCGTCACTGATGACTCACACATCAACGACGACAAATGTTGTCGCTGATGATGCACATATCAGCGACGACATTGTCGTCGCTGATGACTCACACATCAGCGACGACAAATGTCGTCGCTAATGATGCATATATCAGCAACAACATTTAGCACACATCAGCGACGACAAATGTCGTCGCTAATGATGCACATATCAGCAACAACATTTGGCACACATCAACGACGACATTTGTCGTCGCTAATGACACACACATCTGTGTTTCTAATAATCGTCGTCGTCAACATCAAATGCTTTTCTTTTTGGCCGATTAATGTTTTAAATTGTTAGGTATAAATGATCTAAACATAACAATATGTTAAAGCTTACTTAAGAACTCTTTCTAATTAAATATGTTAAAAGGTCTGAAACAGAGTTAATTACAAGTGAAAAAGTCTCAAAAATAGCCCGATAAAACTACATAATTGTCAAGTTTTTAAGCAGTTGCCAAAGAAGGCATACATCAACAACAATGTTCCTTGAGAAATTAAACTTCATATGTAGCTAAGCAAACAAAGGATTACAAAGAAGGCTTCCCAGATGTAAGAACTGATAACTTGTACAACTCATCAATACCATATATAACTGCACGGAGAAGAAGAGCATATATTAGACAAGAAAACTCACACACAAAAAATGCACATACAAATACAACAATAGCCCAAATCAAAGGATTTTCATTCTTTCACATCAACGATTTGTCTATGTATATGAACATTGCAGCACCCTCACCTTTATGTGTATGTATAAATCTTTCCCTACATGGCACCTTAAGAAAAACCAAATCAAATATCTAAAATGTGAAGACATAAAAATAGTTTGCAGTGAAATATTCCAAAACAGAGCAACATATATATAAAATGTGAGTAAATAATATGTTCATGGGTCCAAAGTTTATAAGAATTGAAGAAGGCTTCAATTATACCAGGAGGCATTGGTACAAAGCGTAAAATTATTATTTTTTCCTGAGTGTCCAAAGCGTATTGGCAAGACATCATATACACTCTTTCTCTCATATGCTTCTCTTTTTTCACTTATTCTATTTATGTTAACATATTATCTATATCTTTAATTTGATGGAACAAAATCATAATATATCATGCAATAGGAAAGATGGATCTTTTTGCTTGCTACTAACGCAAACATCACCACTCTCAAGTATTATATGAGGCTTTATTAACTCCAATGAAAGGGCTCATTCATCAACCAACAAAAAAAAAAAATGAAGGCATCATATCAAGCTATGATCCCAGACATATCATACACACCAAGGTCCATTTTTAATGAAGATAAATTAAATTATCATATGTGTTACCATCACAACCCAATATTTAAGAAAACCTAACCATCCCATAATGTACGACTACACGCCCTCAACGCCCCTAACAAACCAAAGTTTATAAGTGCTCTAACTTCCCAAAAGAAACATTGGAATTTTCTGCAAATTGCAAATGCATTTTTTTTCCTCTTTTTTCAGTAAATAAGCACAACTTTTATGACCAAACAAAAACGTTACAATCAACTCTCCTGTAAAAACTGGACCACAGTTGCTACAACAGCAACTCCACAAACACCAAACTACATTCTACAACAGCAACTCCACTAACACCAAACTACATTTCTGCAGAAACTACAATTTGAAAAAATGGTCTTAATATATCGACCAGCAATTGTTTTTTACTTGATGAGGATAGCAACCTGCATCTTATGGGGTAGCATAATAACTATCTTACCTTCTTATTCTTTTCCTTTCTCACTTAGAACCAAATTCTTTATGATCATTAGTACAAATCTATATATATATAATCTTAAAATAGAAGTTAAACTCGAATTGCTTCTAAATCCTTTTCGTAATTCTTCATTGTCACAATCAATTCAAGTACTCACAGTCAATGAGTAAGGCTAAAAGCATAGAATTCCCCCATTAAAGTCACAACAGAGCATTTTATAGATAATTCAACTAGCATCATCAATAATTACTCTACACCCACGACGAATTCAATCAATTCAAGTCCAATTCCAGCAATTGCTACAACAACAACTCCACAAACAGCAAACACATCTACTAAGGAAATCAACAAAATTCTAAACTGTCTAATATATAAGGGGGAAATTGGCTACTGCACTTGTTTTTCAACGCATCCAAATTCCATCAAAGTAGTAAAGAAATCACAAAATGAGCAAAATTCTTACCCATTTTCATGTCTCTTTAAACATTCCAATCAAAATGAGCAATATTCACACATTGTGCTCCTATAACATATACAAAAGATAACAAAGATGTCATCAGTAAAAAATTAGTTGTTCGGGTTCAATTAAAGCATAACGAAACATATCTATCACACAACCATTTTACCTAAAACACATGACATTAGGAGATCAAATTGGCGCCTTGATTCTTGTCTAATTTCTTCTATTTGTTCATCTCTTTTTCTATCTTTTTCTACTAACTCATTTTGCAGTTCCACTAACTCATTTTGTCCACATTACATACAATTTACTTTTCGTTCAAATTTTTGCAGTGACTTTCTTCAAAAAAAAAATTCTTTCTTTTCCATCCCCATGGGGAAATACAAAAATGGTTTTCCTTCTATTAAAATCCATGCAATCCCCCCACAAAAATAGTTTTGTTCATTTTATATATATATATATATAATAATAATAATCACAAGAAAGTAAGAGAACACAACAACTGATCGATGCTGATCATCATCCTTCCTTGGATCTATATATGCCATCAAACCCATCAAACATATATGCCCGCCCCCCCTACGTTGACAAAAAAAAAATACTAAAATACATTTTTCTAATCACGATGCCAAGATTCACGGATGAAAATCGGCTGATTTTTCACCAACATCAATGATTGGACGAAAATTTATCAAATTAACTCCAACCAAATAATACCCAACAAAAATAATAAATAGTCCTATTTTTCCATTCATGGTGAAATTGATGTCAGCCTTACATCATTGCCAATACAAAACAAGATGATCAATACTTGCAATTTGCAAACAACCACGAAAAAGAATATATATATATATATGACGAATACTTGGCAACAACCAACAACCATATGATTTTGGTGATTGAATGAAATATAGCCAAAAGTGGTCAATTAATTAGATTACCCAATTGATGAAATGATGATCATAGCACAATCAGGTTCCAGGATTTTATTCAAACAATGCTAAAACATCTAACAGTAGAAGTGGGTCTCTCCCAATAACAGTTTCTTCACCTTAAATGGCTTTCAACTACAAATCAAAACATAGGACCAGTTCCTTTTCGTTCCCCCAGTTTTCTCGTCAACAAGAGGGTGAAATACGGATACTACCAAGCAACATAAGCACTATCATTAATCAGCCAAAGACTAAGTTTGGCTGTGAAGAAAATTGTAGGGAAAATAACATCAACAAGAATTTCAAAACTGAAAGTTTCACTTTTTTCGGTTTGAAAAATTATAGCATAAGCCTTCTCCCATTTTCCAGTGCTTTCTCAACAGCCAAACAGATTAAAAACATACTTATATAGGAAAACCAGATACAACTTTCATTTAATATTAAAACCTGAGGAGGATCAACAGGAAACAACAAATTCCAGTAGTAATCAAACAGACTCAGGATTTTTTTTTTAAAAAAAAAATTAGTACAGAGAACTTAAAGAGACAAAGACAGAGAGACAAAGAAAAACAGATCGAGACAGAGACAGCAGAGAAGAAAAACAGAGACAGAGACAGAGAGAGACTCACTAGTACAGGAACAGTAACGGCGGAATAATCGCCGGCCGGTTTTGACTGGAGAAGATGGCCAGTGGGTTGGCCAAACCGTGCAGGTCACTGGGCGCCGGAGTGAGAGAGAGGTGAGCAGCAGGAGAGAGATCGAGTGAGAGGGGGGTGTTTTTGAGGGAGAGAGATCGAGAGTGAGAGTGAGATTGAGAGTGAGAGTGATGAGGGAGGTGAGTGAGAGGGCGTGTTAGGGATTTGGGTGTTTTGAGGGTTGGGGGAAAAAAGAACGCGGTGTATCATGTATGAAATTTTTGTTCAAAAATTTCAGAAACCGCCCTACTGGTTGGCGCTTTTTCTGCACTCACATTTGGTCGCCGCTAATTACTTTAATTTTTTAAAAATAATTTTAATTAAAAATGTAGGGTAAATTTGAAATTCTATAACATTTATAAGGGTATAAAAGTCATTTTCAAGGAAAAATATAATTCACAAGATATTTTTTTATAATTTATTAATAGCTTAAATTTTTGAAATAAAAAAAAAATACACCAATAATTAATATAAAAGAAATTCACCAATAATTAAAATAAAAATAGCGATCAATCAAACCAATTCACTAGGATCGATCGGATGTTCATATACATAAAAATTAATTAACCGTAGGAATAAATGAAATATATATACATTTGAAAACATCTTTTATATATATATAAATTAAGGTCACTTCATATATCAAGAAATTAAGAATCAAAATATAATAAATTATAAGCAATGTTTTGATGGTCATGATTGAAAAAGTAATTATGATATGATGTATCATAATTAAATAGTAAATTAGATCGATCATTTGATTGTATCACGATCAATCACACTAATATTGCACTTGGATCGATCGATTGAGATTATCACGATCAATCGGACTAATGATCAATCGGTTGATCTTATCATGATCGTTTAGACGAATACACTAAGAGCAATCAGATGTTTGATCGAGCAATCAATTTTGTCAAATTGGATCAATCAATTGATTGTATCACGATCAATCACACTAATACTGCACTTGGATTGATCGATTGAGATTATCACGATCAATTAGACTAATGATCAATCGTTTGATCTTATCATGATCGATTAGACGAATACACTAAGAGCAATCAGATGTTTGATCGAGCAATCAATTTTGTCAAATTGGATCAATCAATTGATTGTATCACAATCAATCACACTAATATTGCACTTGGATTGGTCGATTGAGATTATTATAATCAATCGGACTAATGATCGATCGGTTGATCTTATCCCGATCGATCAGACGAATACACTAAGAGTAATTAGATGTTCGATCAAACAATCAATTTTGTCAAATTAGATCGATCATTTGATTGTATCACGATCAACCACACTAATACTACACTTGGGTCGATCGGTTAATCTTGTCATGATCAATCAGACTAATATACTAAGAGAAATAGGATGTTTGATCGAACATTCAATTGTATCAAATTGGATCGATCATTTAATTGTATCACGATCAATCACACTAATGCATTTGGATTGATCAATTGAGATTATCACGATCAATCGGACTAATGATTAATCGATTGATCTTATCATGATCGATCTAACTAATACACTAAATCCTTTTTTTTTTTTTTTTTTCTTTCTTCAGAACCATTATGGTCAATCGGTTAATCTTTTAAAAGTTGCGACGAGACTATCATCACTAATTATGATTCTTATTTCAAGAAATATATTTAGCGACGACAATTAATCATTTTTATTTTATTATTTAGCAACGACACAGTCGTCGCTAATTAAAATTCTCATTAGCGACGACATTGTCGTCGCTAATTGAGATTTTAATAATTTTTATTTTATTATTTAGCGACGACATTTGTCGTTGCTAATTAAAATTCTCATTAGCGACGACGATGTCGTCGCTAATTATTATTTTAATAATTTTTTGTCATTATTTAGCGACGACACTATCGTCGCAAAAGAGAATTCTCGTTAGCGACAACAATGTCGTCGCTAATTATGCTTTTAATAATTTTTCTTTAATTATTTAGTGACGACAGTGTCGTCGCTAATTAAAATTCTCATTAGCGACGACAATGTTGTCGCTAATGATCTGGACCCGTCACAACATTTTTGGCGGTCCTTTTCGCGCTTGAGAAAAAAATATTATTCCGACGTTAGCAACCACATATCAGCGACGACATCTAGTCTTCACTGTTTCCAAATTTATTTTAATGAAATTAGCGACGACAAGAAATTGTTGTCGCTGATATTGGGCAATAGCAACGACTTTTGAGTCGTCGCTAAAAATATGGTCGCTAAAGACCAATTTTCCTGTAGTGGTAGTTAAAGAAATACACTAAAAAAAAATAATAATAACTAACTAACTAACCTAGATTTATTTTATTCAATTAGGGTTCTAATAACTAAAGCTATGGACAATTGAGGTTGAATACTTCGATAGGACCAAGTACGTTATGTTCAAGTGTAATTGGGCGGACAACACAAAGGACAGAGGATACATGGTAGACGGGTATGCAATAATGCTTGTCAATTTCAATAGCCTTGTCCACCGAGGTGAGCAAATTACCGATGAGCCATATGTACTAACCTCACAAGTTGACCTAGTATTTTACATCAAAGATGAAAGGGACCCAGATTGGACTTGCACTGTAAGGACTAAACCTAGAAACGTATACGACGTTAGTTAGGGTCAAGGTCCTCATGATGAATGTGCCAATTACTACGAGTGTGAGCCGCTCCTATTGACCAGTAATAATGAAGTGGATCCGCAGGATGATGTCGAATACGTCCGACCAGATTTAGATGCAATCCAAGCATATGTGATTCAAAAAAAATAAAATTATATATGTAGTTCACATTAATTGACTGGTTTCCTATAAGTTATGTCTATCGTGATTAGTAATTGTTTAGTAATTAATACGTCAACACAATTAATTAATTTGTGCATTGGGTAAATGGTATATATCTCATTTTTAAATATGTGAGTCATTGATATATGGTGGTGCATATTTCATTTATTGTATACATAATTAATTGGGTGCGTGATGTATTTCGCAGGTTTATATGAGTACTAGGAGAAAGAGTAGAGCACGGAGGCCAGACTTGCAGCGCGGTCATCACCGGCGCATGGGTCAACATCGTGCGACCATGTTGGCAATGAGCAACCAGGGTATAGACCAGTTTTCCAGATCATGTGGAAGGGCAAACCCCTATACCTAGAACCTACATTCCGACAGGACTGACCCAACTAGTGTATCAGTATCAGCCGTTCCCGTACGACCCATATGCTACGTATCATACGCCTACTCTGCCACCGACGATGAGCAAGTTAGGGTTGTTTTCTCATGGCCATGTAGCGCGGCTCTTCCCCCCCAGCCAAAACACAGGTGTCGACTACAGTGAGACACAGGAACCAGACGACAGTGAGACACAAGAACCGGAGGATATGGATGGTGGGACAGGTGCCACGATGACTCGCAGCCCGAAGACCCTACTCCACAAGTGTTGGGCGGTGACCGGTCCGAACGATAAGTAAGTATATCAACTATAAATACCAATATTGAATACATATATATGTTTTGTGGTTAGAATTGAATTTCAAATACTTAACATTGGTAATTATTAATGTGTTAGGCATCAATCAAGATGGAAGCACCCATATTCGAGTGTTGACCATTAAAGCCTCGAACAAGACATGGGAAATCCCTAGGGGGCAAAAGGTCGTGGTAGAGTACAATAATGCGTGGCAGCCCGTAGGATTTAGCGGTTTAAAATTTAGAAGGACGACCAACAATATTATAAGGAGCGGAAATTATGTTAGATTGCGAGACGATAGGACGAAGGTACCGCAACGTACGAAGGAGGATATATGGGACGCCTTGATGGTATGGTTAAACTATATGTTATATTATAGCATGTGTATTTCATTATGTTAAATGCCCCTAATGTATGAATTATATGCCTTAATGTTAATATATATATCAAAAATGAAATATATATATATATATATATATATATATATATATATATATATATACGCCTTATTTTTTAACTTGTGCAGGTGGACTTCTACATCCCGCCTGAGTGTGATCTTGATGCCGTAAAATGGGACGCATTCCAAAATATGAGCGTGAAGCTGAAGAGTTGGAGACACTTAATGAAAGATGATCTTAAAATTTAGTCGGGCAATACTTTTGACACCGTGAAGGCGAGAATAGGGCAAAATTGGGTTGACAACTACGACCCTAAGGACTTGGACGTGTTGTTGGATAAATGGTGTGACCCAAAGAATCAGGTAGGTCACGAGTTGTATTACTATTTTGTGTAGTTTCATTAATTCTAATTGTGTTAGGGCTGACATATTAAGAATGTTAATTGTATACGAGTATGCTACGTATATAAAGAATTTGTGAGCATTGAACAATACGCCTCACTGTACTGGGTCAAAGAGCTTTGCTAGGGTGACACATGAAAAGATATGTGTCTCATTTATCATCTGTATATATATATATATTATTAACATATCTAACCGTATGCTTATGTTTAATTTTTTTATTATTATTTTTTTATTTTTTATGCAGACCGTATCTTTGGGAACTCCTCCTACTCGAGCACAATCTTACATCTCGACACACAAGAAGAAGGATGGTGACTATCAAAATAATGTGGTCAGGGAGAGATGTGTATGCCACTCACCCATATATCTCGTGATAACTTATTTTTAATTAAGCTACCTTATATGATGCACTAACTTTTAATTTAACATACATGAGAGAATGAAGGAGCTGATACCCACTGACCTGGCATTGGCGTCGAGCATGACTGAAGGGACGGTATGGTGGGCATCGAATGACGCGTTTGCCCAGGCACTCGGAAATAAGCCTGAGTATGCTGGCAGGGTTTGACAAGTTGGTCTGAATGTTCTACCTGTGCGGGGTAGCATACACTCGTACTATATACCGTCCCAGGCACGGTCATAGAATCCCCGAGAACTCCACGCTCTCACAGATGACCAAGAGGATTAGAAAACTTGAAGCAGAGAGGGCACAACAAAGAGCACAGATGGATGAGGTGGCTAAATGAATTGAAGAACAAAATGCTCAGATGGTAGCAAAAGATGCGATGATTGAGGCCCGTTTTCGCCAGCTTGAGGCCATGTTCGGGTCAACCTCCGAATCCACACCCGAGGTGACTCAACATAGGACTCCTCCAGACGGAAGTAATGCTATACTTGTGTTGTTTTTCTTCTGTATCGAGCACTTAACAGTTAGAATTATGTTTGCACAAAAGTCTTAGTTAGCAACGCATTGTTCCCGTAATTCATTTTAGAACTAACGTATATTTGCACCACTGTATATTTGTGTTTGAATTTTTGTATTGATTATCATTGGATTTCAGAACGATATTGCAACTCTTGGTTCACAACTCATTTGCAAGTAGTGCAGATAAGACGTTGGGTGATGATGCTGTTGAGTTGGATTGAGCAAGGGATTGTCCATTGAAGTTTGTTAACTTGTATGTATATTTCGTTCATGTTTTGTTGATGTATATAGTTAGATCAAATTATATGTATTCGTGATAACAGAGATAGTTTGATTGTTTGTTGAGAATGGTTTGTTTGTCTTGTGGTAGATAGATATTGTGTTGGAACTTTTTTTGGATGTATCAATGTAGTAGATATGTAAATTGTAGATATGGACGATGGATAGTTCTTTTGTATATTTCTGTTGTGTTGGACCTTGAAAATTGTCTATCAGATTAACACGTAAATTCGGGTATAAACTTGAATAATTCAGAAAATATATATGGGGGAGCAAAATTTTTTTTTTTAAAATTACCTATTTTACTGACGTGGCAAGTTTCTGACACGTCAATAATTACTGATGTGTCAAACCGTGTGCCACATCAAGAGAATACATGTAAAACACCTAGCAATTCCCCTTTAGATTATTACAAGTTTGAAGTCTATATTCCATTTTACCAAAAATAAATAGAAATATAACTCATTCTTCCGTTATAAGTTATAATGTTTCCAGCGAGTAATTCTAAATTTCCTACTAGTATCCTACTAAGAATGATGTAGGTATTAAAATCACTCTTGGATCAAAACTTAATAATGATCAATCACAAGCCCAATGGTGATTTTAATAGTTACATCATTCTTAGTAAGACACAAGTATGCCTCATAGAATTACTTGTTTCCAGCACACCCAAAGATGTATGTCGGAATTTCCACTCCCAGTCGCTTTAATGTTTCCTTTTTATGTAAAGTTGTCTATTAAAGATATTTATTTTTGTTAAAAGATAATAAGAAACTCGCACATGGTTTTCTTTTTTTTTCTTTTTTTTTTTTTAATTTTTGCAAAAATGTCTTAAAAAATAGCAAAAAATATAAATAATAATAATAAATTTATTAAATTCAAAATAACTGTTGATTTATGTCTTAAGGTGATGATAGGGTTGATCGAATTAAGCCAACATTAAACAATAACAAAAAAATTTGAAATGTTTTGGTCTATTTGACAATGGGAATCACCCTATAACCATTTTAAATGTTAAATTTAGATAATATTGGAGATGTAATAATATTATTTTTACTGTATTATTTCACAATTTTTTATTTACACTAGGAGTTTAGAGCATGTTTAGGATTGCATTTGAGAAATAGAGCTTTTAAGTCAAAAAAAACGTTTTTTTTTAGCAAAAACTTCATTTTTAAGCTTTTGCCAAAAATACGTTTTAGTTATTTTTAGGCTTTTTGGACCCTTAAAAATACTTTTAATTTTTTTACCAAAATAGTATTTTTTTTCTTCAAATGTACTTTTTGAGTGTTAAAAGCACTTTTAAGCCCCTCAAACGCACCCAAACAGGCCCTTAGTACTGCCACTGGTTTATTTGGGCTTAAGAGAGTTCGTTTAGTTTCTAACTTAACTATTCCTCCTCCAACAAAAATCAAAGAAGAAAAAACACAGAGGAGAGAAGAACGACATTGCCGTTCTTCGTTCCTTCCCCTTCCCTGTCCCTCTCCCTCCTCTTTCCCCTAGTAACAATGCCCAGCGTCTTCTCTGTAATCTCTTCCGGTCTCCGTTTTTGACAATTTTGTTTTAGATCTAGATCTAGATCTAGTTTTTCATACTTCGATCTACTCATCTTCTTCAGATCTACCAATAGAGACGCGTTTTCTCGAAGATGTCTATGATGTCATGCTCCTCTACTGCTGCTTATGGTGGGTTTTTGTTTTTGTTTTTTTTTTGCTTTGATTTTATTTTATTTTTTTTATTCTAGCCTCTGGGTCGAGGATGTGTTTTTTCTTTTGAACTTGGGACGAGGAGGAGTAGATCGGTGTGAGAGATTATCTCTCATTGCCGAAAAATAAAGTTTTAAAAATTTTGGCTGCCTATGTCTTAGATTTTGTCTACCTGGAACATATCTGTTTAATAAATGAAGTTGTACATAGATTAGCGGATAATGATGTCATAGATAGTATTTTGATTGTAAGAATTTTCTGATTGTATCTATGACTTTGTAATTGCATAACTTTTGACTATGCTATATCAGAGCTATATACTTTGCAATAGCTGTTATGTTCTAAATATTCTATCAATGAAATATGAACGATTCCCATTAAAAAAATTAAAAAAAAAACTATTCTTCCATCTCTCACGTTTCTTTTCGATAACTAATATTATAATTTAATTTCAAAAAAGGATAGCAAAAAATACAAATAGTAATAATGAAAAAGAAAGAAAGAAAAGAAATATTGATGTCAATAAACTCAAATAACTGTTGATTTATGTCCTATAGTAACGATTAAACATATTAAACCAAAATTAAACAACAAAAAATAGTCATCTACTTCTCACATATTAAGCCACCATAAAACCATTTTATATATTAAAATTTTGTGTCACTTTCATGTTAGTAAAAGTTTTGCATGGCTACTGAACCCAAGTATGAAATTGTTAGAAAGTTTTGGCCTTATTTAACAATTTAGAAAATTTTTCATGAGCAACCTATATATAGACAAAAGCATGCTGCTTCCTTAAACTTAGGAAACAAGTTGAGGGAATCACAACGTTGTTGCTTGTCATTCCTGTTTTCTAAATCTGAATTTCTTTTACTATATTCCTCACTTAAATGTCACAGCAGCAAAGTCACTGAGTTCTGATGATGTGGACCAATCCCCAAACTGACAAAAAAACTAAACAGAAGAGAGGGATCGTACCTTTTGCTTCCCATGATCTTACCTTTTCTTTTACTATATTCCTCCTTGCTTGACAAGCTTTAAACTCAAAGAATGATGAAATTGAGATGACCACTTCTTGACCAAAGCAACGATCAATAGAGAAAAAGTGTTGACTAAAAAACTTGGTCACCAAGGGAATGATCGAACAAAATGTTTGGATTGTGATTGGCCAAGGCTACTTCACTTTACCAACCACATGGGCCATGGCTTTTCAATCTGAAGCTCTCGTGGAAAGTGCCCTTTACCAATTGGAGTGGAAAACTTATTCAAAACTAGGGGTGTCAATGCGGGCAGTTAAAAACCGCCCGCTAACTGCTAACCACTATAACTATTAACCGTCTAACCGCCTAACCGCTTAACCGCATTAACCGCTAACCGTCTAACCGCTATAACTGCCTAGCCGTTATTGGGTCTATAATTTATATGATTATATCACATGATCAATTGATTATTAAATCATTTGATTATATAATAATAAATTATACATATATAATATGACATAATTCATAAGTATACCAATTCATACTAATAGAACAATTAAATATCTAGAGACTTATTTCCAATGTATATTATAAACATATAAGTCTATATAAGTCTACATATGCATATGAATAATATAAATGTATAATATCAATACTTAATCATATGATTCAATGACAATTCAAATACTTTATTCAAGACTTCAAGTGAATTATATTATTGATGTAAAATGATGATATGATTCGTAAAATATCAAATTAAGTAATTGACATTGGATTAAACAATGACCAAGGTGTTACTTACAAACAAAATTTAAGTATTAATGTATTATCATTATAATTTTAGTAATTTATATATTATCACTATAATTGATATGATTATATCACATGATGACTTGATTATTAAATCATATGATTATATAATAATAAATAATACATATATAATATGACATAACTTATAAGTCATAAGTCTACAAGTTAATCATATGACTCATGTACAATGATAATCACAATTGATTCAATTGAATTAAACCATATATTACTTATAACTACAATTTAATTAAAGCATTATTAGATACTTTAGGAATTTAGGATTTAGGAGTTTGAACATTACCATTTACCATTAGATATTAAGTTCAATTCAAAGAAAAAAGATTATAAGTAAATATGATAATAATTTAAATAATTAATCATATGATATAATTTAATGAGATTATATGATTATATAATATCAAATTATGTGTACATGCTTGTGCCTTAATATTATTATGTTTAAGTTTTTAACTTTTCTTCTTTTGATGTCTACAAAATTTGCTAGAGGACTAAATGAGAGGATTGATGAAGCTTTAATGTTTTATTTGAACTTATTTTATATGCTTTGTGTTGAACTTTTTTTATATGCTTTTTTTATATGTTGTGACAGTTGTCTGATTTCTGAATTTTTTTTTTTTATATGTTGTGTTAAATTTTTTTTTTTTTTTAAAAAAATTTAACCCATTATGATTTAATATTTAACGAAATTTTTTTAAAGTACAAGTAAATGTAAATTTT
>NC_081544.1:17458398-17470647 GCF_901000735.1 Corylus avellana | reverse complement strand
TTAGGCAGTTAGCGGTTGCGGTTAGTGAAATTTACTAACCGCTAAGGCGGTTACGGTTAGCGGTTATTGCCAATAACCGTTAACCGTAACCGCCTTGACACCCCTATTCAAAACTTAAGCAGTAGTACTGTCCCTGGGAATATTTTTTTATGTGCATAGAAGAGTCTAGAAAAACACATCTGTTTTCTTCTCTTTGTCACTTTGCGTGTTTGCGAGTGTTTTTAAGTGTTTATATAGATTACTAGTGTGAATGGCATGTGCATTGGTTTTCTATTTTATGTATAACTATAATTGTTGATACTATATATATATATATATATATATAATATTTAAATTCTTGAACAAATATTTATTGAATTGAATTTTCCAAACAAATAAAGTAAAACTATAAATTAAGTAAATATGATATTAGAAAAAAAAGAAAAAAGGGTTCATTTATATAGCACACATATGTTGTTACATTCATGTTCATGGTGTTTATCTTGACATAAAACTTAAAAGTGTAATTCCATCAAATTTTTCTTTATTATAATGTATCATAGACCTTGAAAAGTTATAAAATTTAGAATAAATCATAGTGCCATGAATAACAAAGCTTTAAAAGCATTCATGTACAAAGAGAGTGCATGCATAAATTCATGTATAATTAACCTGATAAATAGAGTGCATGTACGAAGCTACTATGATTACAAAGCAAAAAGGAAATGTTTGGAGAGCAAGCTCCTTATAATATTACAAACCAGTGTTCATTAATTCGAATAAAAAAAAAAAAGTTGTTGCATAAAGAGACTTGTAGCAATGACGAGCGGATGCATTCACAGAGCTGCTCCAAGAGATCACTTCTGCAAAGAGAGAACTTAATTAGTATGAGCAGAATCATAGATATTTGAATTATCAAAAAGAATATTTATTTCAAATGAGTTACCTGATTAGAGCTTGGGCCGAGAGACATGCGACACTCCTAGACATCTACCTGTAGCTTTTCATGTTGTTGCTGGAGATGTCTGGCAGTCTTCTCCATTTCTACCACTTTTACTCCCCGGTCCTCTGCGAACAACACCACCAGCTTTTTCGGCTTTGTATTCTTCTTCTTCAAATTCACGTGTTTTTGTTTGTAGTATTTGAGCCGTTGCTGTAAGGCCCCAACTTGATTTCTTAAGATTTTCATCTCCACATTTCTGTCACTCAAACGTCGTGCCATGTCAGAAACTGAAGCAGCACCTTGGATACTATACGCCAAGGAATTATTAATAGCGTCAAAATCAGACCTATCAGCCAACAATGTTTGATCCCGTGGAGTTGCAAGACCTTTAGCCACTGCCATAGCAGTAGAATCGTGGAGCTTGACAGTATCGTGAATGGTGATAGGACGATCATCAAAAGTAAAAGTTGGCTGCCATACATCAGGGTGTACAGCAGGCATGTCAGGATGTACAACAAGTATGTCGGGGTGTATAGTAGGAACGTCAGGATGTGCATCAGGCATAACATTGAGTTGTACTGTAGGAGCAAAGCTTAAGTCAATGTTGTTTACAGAGGTTGATGATGAAGCCATTTGTGGAGGCTTAAAAAAAAGTTTAGAGGATATGAAGTACTGGAAATAAATGTGCAGAAGAGATTGAGAGTAGAGATTTCTGTGTTTATGGAAGCAACATAGTAGTGGTTTTTAAAAATCTTTCATGAGCAACCTATATATAGACAAGAGCATGCTGCAGCTTCCTTAAACTTAGGAAATAAGTTGAGGGAATCACAACGTTGTTACTTGTCATTCCCGTTTTCTAAATCTGAATTTCTTTTACTATATTCCTGATCACTCAATTGTCACAGCAGCAAAGTCACTGAGTTCTGATGATGTGGTGTCGTGGACCAATCCTAAACAAAAGAGAGGGACCGTATTTCTCCTTGCTTGGCAGGCAAGGTTTAAAGTAAAAGAGTGATGAAATTGAGATGACCACTTTTTGACCAAAGCAATGATCAATAGAGAAAAAGTGTTGACTAAAAAACTTGGGCACCAAGGGGATGAACAGAATGTTTGGATTGTGGTTGGCCAAGCTACTTCACTTTACCAATTGGAGTGGAAAACTTATTCAAAACTTAAGGAGTGTCCATGTCAATTGTACGGCATCGATCAACAACCATTATCTCATTTAATATTTCATTATGTTCATAGAAGATTCTAGAAAAACACGTCTGTTTTCTTCTCTTTGTGTGTGAATAATCATTTATTACATGTCCATGACTTCAAGTCGTTATTCCATTTTTCCAAAAATATTTAGAAATAAAACTCATTCTTCCGTTAATAAGAAACTAGCTTCAAACCCGCGCCATGTTTTTTATAATAATTTTTTATTTTAGCGAAAATATCTTAAAAATGAATAGCAAAAACTGTAAATAATAATAGTGAAAAATAATTTTTCTTTTTTTTTAAAAAAAAAAAAATGAAATGAAAGGGTGTAGAAGAATTCCTTAAATACGGTTTATTTTTGCCTTAAGGTCATGATAGGCTAGATCGAATTAAACAACATTAAAAAACAATAAAAAGTCTGAAAAGTTTTGGTCTATTATTTTAACAATGCTAGCCACCCTAAAACAATTTAAAATGTTAAATTCACATATTGTACAGAGGTAATACAATTATATTTAGTGTCTTATTTAACAATTTTTTATTTAGTATCTATTGGTACAGTTTCAGTGTGGTGGACTCAAGGGACGAGATCGTAACTTTGGCATCACTCCTTCTTTTAATCTGCAAGTCAAAAGTGGGATTAAGAGAATACGCCGGGGGTATTCCGGCGAATCCTCATCCAATGCTAAAGTTAGCTTCTTTCTGAGTTATGTAAAGTGTCTAGTGAGAATGAGTTATGTACCTATGTCCTTGACTTTCGTACCCTTTTATAGGTGTAGTGGTGGATGTAATGATGATGACCCACTACAAAAAGACAATGGGTTTTTTGACATGGCAAACAGTAACACACTTTTTGCCACGTCACTAATTAATTACGTGGCAAAAATGACACGTCAAGAAAAACTTTATTGACGTGCTACATGTGGCACGTCAATAAATTTTTGAAGAAAAGGGTTGATTAATTTAAGGTAGGTTAATTATGGTAAGTTGATTGTGGTAATTTAATTATTTATGGTAAGTTTGTGCTACATGTGGCACGTCAAGAATTTCCTGACGTGTCACATGTTGATACGTCATTAAACCCCATCTGGACACGAATCCCCATACCAGCTCCTTCTCTTTCCTTTTCCCTCCTCCTTTCTTCCTCCTCCACACCCCACTCCATTTTTTCTCCGCCACCGTCACCAATATCTCCGCCTGTCACATCGCCTCTCCCCACTCCATATCTCACACTCACTCTCTCACTCACACCGCCCATTCTCATCGTAGTAGTCACCTCTCTCTTTTTTATACTGCTCTTCTCTCTCTAACGGGCTGTTCTACTACTGCTGCTATATCTTCATCTCCGCGCTTCTCCGCCCGCTTCCATCTCCTCTTCCGGCCGAGATTTTCTCCGGGACAGTATGTGTGTATTATATATATATGGTAATATATTTAGCCCCCCAAATTACTGTCATTTCTATTTTAGTTTTGAGACAGCCAGTGAGAGCCACCAAACTACTAAATAATTTGTCACTTTGATAGTCATTTACTATAAAAGGATGGAAAATCTTGAAACCATAAACAAAGTATAAGTTGTTGTTAAAATACCTTTTCGAAAAAAAAAAAATCAATTTGAAATGTCTCCGTGCCGCACGGCCGCTTTGAGAGAAAAAAAAAAAAAAAAAAAAAAACCGTGGTTTAGGTGTATTCACGCAACAACTTAGGCCATGGGTGGTCGGGCAACCACCCCGCACCTGTGGTGGTTGGCCGTCACCCTGCCCGTATCGCCTGTACCGACCCCATGGCCTGGGGGTGGCTCTATAGGGTGGCCGACAAGCCACCCCTAACCACTGTTTTTTTTTCCCCCCTCAAAACGACGTCGTTTTGCAGGGCAATTTTTAAATTGTTTTTTTTTTTCTTTTTCCAAAATTCCTCAAAACAACGTCGTTTTTGGGGGGCATTTTTCTAATTGATTTTTTTTTTCCAAAAGGGCATTTTAGTAACTTAACCTCAAAAAACGACGTTGTTTTGCATTTTTCATCCAATTTGATGGTGTTGACTAACGGAGTGGCCAAATCGCTTTGATAGTTTGAGGAGCTACTTTATCACTTTTGAACATTAGGAGGCTAAAATGGAAATGGTTGATAGTTTGGAGGGCAAAATTGTATTTTTCCATATATATATGCATTTCCTATGTATTTATGCATTTATATATGTTTGCTTAGTGTTTAACGGTTCTAGCATTTAAATTTGGAGTTTAATTTGTTAGAAATAGCAACATTTGGGGTTTGAAGAAATTAATATGCATGGTTAATGATTGACAAATAAGAAATGCAGTTGTCAATATATAAATTTGTGTGAGTTATTTGGTAGGTATAGTATGTACATGTTTTGTATTTTTTGTATGGACTAGTTTAAATGCATTTAAATATGGACTAGTTTTGGTGTTGTTTAGGTTTTGCAACTTTACATCATGTAAATTACATGTTAAAAAAAAAAAATGAAAAACCTAGCTAGATTTCTTTAAATTTGTACTATATTAATTGGTTTGTATTTAGATTAAGGGTGTGTATTTATTTGTTATTTTTAGTATTATATATTTGTGCCTAATGTACGTAGAGAAAAATGGACAAGACTTGGATGACAAAGTCTAGGGGTACGAGGGAATACAGAGATGGGTATAGATTGTTTGTGGACTTTGCATTTAGTAACTGTACAACCCCTGATGCATTCATTTATTGCCCTTATAAGATGTGTTGAAATAACCAGCATCACCCGCCCGGTTTTGTATTCGACCACTTGACAGGTGGTAAAGGAATAATGACTACATACACAAAGTGGTACTATCACGGTGAGAAGCATGTACGGGGTCGGCTACAGGCTCTAATTTGAATCGTCAGGCCGCAGATGCGGGTGCAAGCATAGATCAGGGTGGAGACATGCACGCTATGTTGCGTGATTTATTCGGTATGCACGAAGTCAAGGAAGACAATTGTGAGACTTAGGTCGTGGTGCAAGAGGGTGAAGTATTAAAGTATTACGACCTGCTTAAAAAGGCAGAGAAGCCACTTCATGCTGGGACCAAACATAACAAACTAAGTGCAACTTTACATCTGTACAACTTGAAGTGTGTTGGTGGACTTAGTAACGCGATATCTTCATCTTTCCTTGAATTCATCAATCAGTTGCTGCCTGCGAGTGATGAAACTTTGCCAGTTAATACATATGAGGCGAAAAAGTTTCTACGGAACATGGGACACGGGTATGAGAAGATTCCGGCGTGTTTTAATGACTATATGTTATTCTGGAAGGGCAATAAGGAGTTGGATTCATATATCGTCTGTGGAAAATCTAAATGTAATGATGCAATCCGTTTAGACGAGGATGCTCAACCCATATATTCGAGTAAGAAACGTCCGGTGAAGGTGTTGCGGTCTATGGGACATGGGACTCGGGTATGAGAAGATTCCGGCGTGTCGTAATGACTGCATGTTATTCTGGAAGGGCAATAAGGAGTTAGATTCATATACCGTCTATGAAAAATCTAAATGGAATGATGCAATCCATTTAGATGAGGATGCTCAACCCATATCGGCGAGTAAGAAACATTCGGTGAAGGTGTTCCGGTGGTTTCTACTCATACCACGACTAGGCCCGGTTAGGATGGTTAATTGCCTGGTGGAATAGGTGCGACGGATGACTTGCAGCTCGAGGACACTGCTCTAGCCCGATTTGTAACATCCCCAACCCGTTAAGGCTGAGTTTGCCACTTTTCTTCTTACTCAACAAAAGTTTTTGCAAATATCTAAAAGGTCTATCAGAGTACTTGATTTTAAAGGATATGATCAATGTATAAAACATTCTTCAAGAGATATTATTACAAGCGAAATTAGGAAACATTAAACTTTAGTTGGGAAAAATCATATTATTATAATAACTGATATGAAAAGATTGTGAACGTTAATAATTATTCCCGCCCCCATTCTGGCATCCTATTCCAGTGTCCTTTCTACCTGAAAACAAGAAATAAAACTGAATGAGCCCAAAAGGGGCCCAGCAAGTAAAATCCATAACCATAAATAGTTTTACTCCTTGTTCTCAGTTTTGAAAATCGTTTTCACAAATAAATATATATTCAGCCATAATAATACATATATGTACGGTTGCATCTCCCGTAGCATATACGTACTATTACATCTAGTAATAAATCATCGTCATAAATCATCTTTGTAAATCATCATAGTATATCATTGTTGTAAATCATCATAATATATCATCGTTGTAAATCATATTATCATTTTCTCATATTATGGCCCATGTACACTGTTACCCCTGTGTACGAGGGTTGCGGGTCCTTGTGACCATGGCACTGAACTGTGGCCACAGCTATGCCCAACCGTCAATTAACTCTTTTCTTGGTACACTCAACGGTCTGTTGATAGAATACCACCTTCTGGCATAGCCTCCTTCAGTGGTTTCACCTCCATCCGAGTATTGGTACCGAACTCTCATATTTACTTATCTTGGGGCCAAAAATACTCTCCTCCATACACGTGCCCTCATTTCATAAACATTTAACTCATTTCTTGTACTTTTCTTTGTACTTCTTTTGATGCATCTTAGGGCAACATGTAGGAGGGTTTATCATCATTCTTCTTTCTTATAATCATCATCATTTCTCAACTTTCTTTTCTCAAAAATGGAAACTTTTCCAAATATAAACTTGTGTACTTAGAAAGCATTTAAAGAAATAGAAACTTTCTAAATAATTCTTTTAGAAATCCTTCATGCATGCAACATATCTCCATGACAGGTAAATAAAATAATCATTTACAGTTTGATACAAGAATGAATAAATAGCATGACATGAAGTAGTTTTAAAAAGGGTAGTGAATTTACTTCTTCTAGACTGAAGCTAAAAAGTGGTCCGAAGGATCTAGTTGCTCCAATCTGACTAACACCACTAGTATATCTTTTGAAACTAATTTCTCAAGTCTGTTCTCTCTCGTGTTCTTTCTTTCTTGCAACGCTTTGTCTCGCCCTTTCTCTCTCTGTTTCGTGTAAACACTTTCAGAAAGAAGAAAGACCGAGTAGAAAACGGAAGAAGGAAGAATATGTAGAAGAGAAGGGAGATGAGTGGTGAAATTTGTGAAGGAGAAGAGCTCTATTTATAAGGAAAAACTAAGTACTATTCTACCTTCCATTTTACTATTCCATCTACCAACACTATTATACCTACATTTATCCATCTACAATTCTAGCCTCATTTTACCATTCCATCTACCAACACTATTATACCTTAATTTATCCATCTACAATTTTAGCCTCATTTTACCATTCTATCTACCAACACTATTATACATTCCTTTATCCATCTACAATTCTACCATCCTTCTACTAATACTATTATACCTATCATTTACTATTCTACCTTCCCTTACTATTCTACCTTCCTTTTTACTATTCCATCTACCAACACTATTATACCTTCCTTTATCCATCTACAATTTTACCTTCCTTCTACTAATACTATTATACCTACCATTGATTATTTTACCTTCCCTTACTATTCTACCTTCCATTTTACTATTCCATCTACCAACACTATTATACCTACATTTATCCATCTACAATTCTTCTTACCATTCTCTAATTACCACTCTCTGTAATATCATAAATTTCTCCAGAATTAAAATCATAGGCTAAAATGAATATCAAAATAACATCATCATCAAAATAATCTATTTAAATAACTTTGAAAATTTCGGGGCACTACACGGGTAGGCCCTCACCAGGTCCGGACGATAAGTAAGAATATATGCCTAGAACACCAATATATACGTCTTTATTATTTGTAGTTAGTATTCAATTCGAAATAACTAACATCGGTAATTATTAATGTGTTAGGTATCAATCCAGATGGAAGCACCTGTTTAGAGATGTTCACCATTAACGACTAGAACAGGTTGCCAGGGGTCCCCGTCGGGAAAAGAATCGTACTCGAGTACAATCATTCATGGCATCGCGTAGGATTTAGCACACTGAGATTTAGACGGATGACTGGTAAGATTATAAGGAGTGAAAATTATATTAGAATAGGGGACGACTGGACGAAGGTACCGGAGCGTACGAAGGAAGGATATATGGGATGCCTTGATGGTATGTTTTAACTAGATGTTATATGATAGTATGTGTATTTTATTATGTCAAATGCTCCTAATGCATGTATATATACGTTCTAAGTTGTGATAATATATATATATATATATATATATATATATGTGTGTGTGTGTGTGTGTGTGTGTACATATACACATATATATTTTTTGTTTTTTTAATTTATCAATTTTTAACTTGTGCAGGTGGGCTTTTACGTCCCGCCCGAGTGCAATATGAAAGCCGTAAAAAATGACGTGTTTCGAGATATGGGCGTCAAGCTGTGGACTTGGAGGCACCAATTAAAAGACGATCTTGCCATTCAGTCGGACGATACTCTGGATACCGTACGGGTGAGAATGGGGCAAGAAAAGCTCGACGAGTACGACCCTTTTGACTTGGAGATCTTGTTGGATAAATGGTGTGAGTTATACTATTATTTTGTTTAGTTTCATTAATTGTAATTGTGTTAACGCTCACATATTAAGATTTTTAATTGTGTAGGAGTATGCTGCGCATATGAAGAGATTGCGAGCATTGAACAATACGCCCCACTGCACCGGCCTTCGCCAGGCTGACACATGAGGAGGTATGTGTGTAATTTACCCTATACTTATAAACCGTAATTGTGGGCACTTCTCCTACAGGAGCACAGTCGTACATTAAGACACACAAGAAGAAGGATGGTAATTATCCAAATGACATAATCAAGGAGAGATGTGTATGCTACTCACCTTTCATATGTTGTTTTGCTTATATATGTGTGTGATAATTTATTTACGATTAATAGTTATATGACGCACCAATAATTAATGTAACATACAGGAGAGGATGGATGAGCTAATACCTACTGACCTTGCAGCATCGTCGAGCGTGACAGAGGGGACGGTACGATGGGCGCCAAACAACGCGTACGCCCAGACGATTGAAAATAAGCTTGAGTACGCTGGTAGGGTTCGACAAGTTGGACCGAATATTCTACCTGTGCGGGGCAGCATACACTCATACTATACACCATCACAGGCACGATCACAGAAGCCCAAGCACTTCGCGGTCTCACAAGACTTTCTTGACAAAGCACTTGAGGCTGAGAGAGCATAACACAAGGCACAGATGGATGCGCTATTGGCCGTAGAGCGGGAGCAGACAGATGTGTGGGTAGCTCAGTAGGTGGCAGCGCAGATGTCTGCGAAAGATTTGCAGTTGGCTGAAAAAGAGGCTCATATGGCGGTACAGCTTGCGGAAATGGAAGCTCAAATGACAGCAAAAGTTGCCATGTTTGAGGCCCGTTTGTGCCAGCTCGAGGAAATGATGCAATTGAGATTTGCGCCCGACGTGACTCAATATAAGGCAGTGCCAGACAAAGCTTCCCCACCCTTTACGATTGTGAAATCGTCGGTCGATAGTGGATCAGGTAATGACATTTTTTAATGGTCAATGTGATTTTAGAACTGTCCTCATATATATGTGCACCTCTAAATCTAGAGTTTGGATATTTTGTAGTGTTTGTCATTAATGATGTTGCAAATCCTGTTGAATTTGGTTTATATCTTAGTTGGTTCTGTGGTGGATGTGGGTTAGAGCTTTACATTTGAAGTGTTTGGCATCGTGAGATGGACCACTATGGTCCTTGTAAAATGTGACGTCCATTTGATTTGATCACGAAAATATGTTAGGGGTGTAGATATAAATCTGAATTTGTTGAATATGATGACCTTTGTTTACATAATGGCATTGCTCAATGATTAAGACTTGATAAGATTCTATCATATTGTTTACTGATTGTTTGTTTTATCATTTGTAGCTAGTGGCTATGGAGAGGATGCCATTGATATCAATGATGACTTGGATTGAGGAAATAGTTGGCCATTCGCACTTGGTGAACATAAGTTGTTTTGTTGATATAATTGTATTTGTGATAGTTTTCTTGGCCGTTATGGTTATTATGAAACCGCTACTGTCGTTAGTGCGAATCCCGAGAGTGGCGCATAACTGTCACAACAATTGACCCGAGAATGCTTGTAATCAATGTCAATCCCAAAAATGGTGCGTAATGGCTGTCGTTATCATGAATGTCAATCTGAGAGTGATTCGCAACTATTCCTGTAATCAATGAGTATCCGAGAGTGTGGGTAACCGTTGATGTGATTAATGCATATGTTTGACCTCGAGATTGTTGGCTTGATGATCACTGCAAACGTGGTGGGAGTAAGTTATCCTGGGCCAATATAGAATAGCGATGATGATGGGCTTCGGCACTGGGCTGGGCTTGTAGTATCATTATGGGCTTTTATCTCCGACTATGGGGCCTTGGGCTTATTGCATTTGGTATTATTTTTATGTGTAACAGTTACCCCCTGAATTCCTTCTGTCGAGGCTTCGAGAGAAGGGAATTCTGATGCTCGGTTTCCTCCTTTTCCTTGAAATGGCGCATTCTTCAGATATTTTGCCTCATCCGACTCATTGAAGCCGTTATTTTTGGCATTTTATCCATTTATGGAACTCGACAATCACGTGTCCGAGATATTTGGTGGTTAGGTGTGATGCATCCTAATAGATACGCCGCTGCTTCCTCCACGTGTTTTACTTCGAATGTATGGCGTCGAGCGTGTGGCTCGATCTTGAGCTGGGTGATGGCTGTCGGATGGCATTTTTGGTCGCATCTTTTGAGGGAAAGGATGTCGTGGACCATGGCTACATCCCATGATGGGGATATATTCCTCCTTGCTTGGCAAGGTTTAAACTCAAAAGAATGATGAAATTGAGATGACCACTTCTTGACCAAAGCAACGATCAATAGAAAAAAGGTGTTGCCTAAAAGACTTGGTCACCAAGGGGATGATCGAACAGAATGTTTGGATTGTGATTGGCCAAGCCTACTTCACTTTACCAATCACATGGACCACGGCTTTTCAATCTGAAGCTCTCGTGGAAAGTGCCCTTTACCAATTGGAGTGGAAAACTTATTCAAAACTTAAGCAATGCCCATACGAATTGTACAGCATCAACGACCATTATCTCATTTAATTTTTCTGTATGTGCATAGAAGATACTAGTGAAACACATGCTTTAATTCGCTTTCTTCGTTTTGTGTGGAAATAATATAAGTCTATATAATATATGGAGGTTAAAGCCAAATTTAAGATATGTTCGTTGAAGACTTTTAGTGTTTTGAATGCCATTTTTGTTTTTAGTTGTTTTCTTATGCCACATAAAAGTGAAAGTAAATTTAATATTTTGAAGAGTGTTTTTTGTTTTTTTTTATTTGTTAATGTCTTTAGTCTAAGAACAGAAAATAAAATAGAGAAAATAAAGTCGTCAATAAATATGAATTAGGGTCATGTTTACTCCAGAGTGTAGGTGAATTTAGATTAGGGAAATCTTAGGTGTTCTCTTGGTCATAGATGTATATTATTTTCTAAAAACTAGGTGAGAGAGATAAGAACCAGTTTTTTTTATGTTTTTTTAATTTTTTAATTTTTTAATTTTTTTTAAAAAATAATATTCACCTAAAATTAAGAGAACATCAAGAGAGGATCCGGCTTCCATGTGGTAGTGAAAACTACTGCATGATTGCTGTTGCTCAAAACGGGGTTGTTTTGGGGAATAAAAAAATAGTATTTTTTAAACAAATAATATAAAATTCATTAAATATAAAAAAATCAATAATTAAAAAAAAAACTAAAAATATTAAAAAACTAAAAAAAAATCAAAAATCAAAATCAAAATCAAAATCAAAAGGGGTAGCCACCACCTTGGGGATCGTTGGACCACCGCAAAGGCCACGGGGGTGGCTCGTCCACCCCTAGACCGGCCATGGGAGGTGGCTCCAGCCACTCCCTTAATTTTTTATGAATTTTTTATAACTTTTTTTTAAAACCTACCTTTTCATTGGTCAAAACGGTACCGTTTTGGCGTTTTGGGCAACATCAGCAATTCGGTATTTAGATTACGAAAATCTTAGGTGTTCTCATGGTCATAGATGT
>NC_081544.1:17444122-17458298 GCF_901000735.1 Corylus avellana | reverse complement strand
ACTGTTTTAGAATTAAAAAAATATTTTTAATTTAAAAAAAAAATCTAGAAAAAATTTTAAAAAAGAAAAATTATTATTTTTTAATAATTTTAAATTTCCTGACGTGTCAATTTTGGTCAGGAAATTTAAAATTATTAAAAAAAATCCAGAAAAAATTTAAAAAAAGAAAAATTATTATTTTTTAATAATTTTAAATTTCCTGACGTGTCAATTTTGACACGTCAGGTTGACACGTCAGGAAATTTAAAATTATTAAAAAATAATAATTTTTCCTTTTCTAAATTTTTTCTAGATTTTTTTTTCAATTAAAAATATTTACTGACGTGTCAAAATTTGACACGTTAGAAAATTTTTTGACGTGTCAGAAAGTGACACGTAAGAAAATTTTTCTAACGTGCCAATTTTAACACGTCAGGAATTTTCCATTCCTGACACCTATATTCTTCACGCCTGAAACACGTAAAAAATGCCCCGTCAGGAAACTTGTGCCAGCAAAAAATTGATTTTTTGTAGTGATTCCAATATGAATATGGGTAAAAATTATTTCTGTCTATAGTCATTGAAAGATGAGTTGTTAAATTGGAAGCTAAAGGAATATTGTTAAGCCCAAACATTCCAATGACAATAATAAGCAGTAAAGAAAAAATTGTTTAATAGTGGACAAAAAATAATAATACCTCTCAAATAGCCAAAATTTAATATTTTTAATGGTTTTGGGGTGGCTAAAATTGTTAAATATGCCAAAACTTTCTAAAAATTTCATACTTGGGTGCATATTGTTCAATAGTTGTGCAAAAATTTCACTACCAATGGTTAATAAAAAGTAGGTTGAAACACAACTTTAATGTATAAAATGGTCTTATGGTTGCTAAATCTATAAGAAGTGGGATTTTCTGATTGTCTTTTGTTGTTTAATGTTGGTTTAATATGGTCGGCCTAACCGTCACTATAGGAGAGAAATCAACAATTGTTTGAGTTTAATGAAATCAACATTTCTTTTGTTTGTTTTTTTCTTTTTCATTATTATAATTTATATTTTTTAACACGTTTTTTTGCGAAAAGATTTTTAAAATTAAATTATAATATTAGTCATTGAAAAGAAACGTGAGAGATGGAAGATGAATAGTAAAGGGTTTTTTTTATTTTATTTTTTCTGAGCTGAATAGTTAAGTTAGATGGTAATGAACTCAATCTCTTAAGCCCAAATATCCTAATGACAGTAATAAGCATCGACCGAAATTTTTTTTTTTTAAAAAAAATTGTTATATTATAAACTAAAAATAATATTATTACCACTCCAGTATCTGAATTTAACATTTTAAACGGTTTTAGGGTGATTTGCATTGTCAAATAGACCGAAACTTTTCAAACATTTTGTTATTGTTTAATATTGGTTTAATTCAATCCACCCTATCATCACCTTAAAGCAGAAATCAACCCTTGCTTGAATTTAATGAAGTTTTTATACCTTTTCATGCATTTCTTTTCTTTCTTTAATTTTTCGCAAAATTATATATATACATATAATAACAAGGGCATGCTAGTTTTGTATTATTTTCTAACAAAAATAAATATCTTCGGTGGACAAATTTACATATAACGGAAACATTATAGTGACTGTGAGTGTAAATTCCGACATATAGCTTTGGGTGTGTTTTGTTTTCTACCTTCAGGTCAAAATACTCTCCAAAATATAAAAATTATTTTCTCTTTTATGTCATATCAAAAAGAAAAAAAAAAAGGAAAATGTTAAATGTATTTTTAGTGTTTTCATGGTGTTCTCTCAATTGTGATGTGACTTTTAAATTTACTAATAGATTAAAAGTCAATAATGATAATCTCAAATTCAACGATAATTTTAAAAAGCACATCATAATTGGAAGGACACTAGAAGAACACCTAACATTTTCCAAAAGAAAGGGAGAAATGATTGCCATTCAAAACACTTTAACCAGCATACCTTAAATTCGGCTATAACCTCCATATATTATAGTCCTATATTACTTACACACAAAGGGAAGAAAGCAGATGCATGTGTTTTTTCTAGTATCTTCTATGCACACAATTCATATATATATATATATATATATATATTTGCACCTCAATTGGTAAAGGGCAACTTTCCACGAGAGCAAGATTGAGCTTCAGAATGAAAAGCCATGGCCCATGTGGGCCATGTGTCCTAAAAATGTGATTCAAAACAATGCTTTCAGGTAGCCTTCATTTCCATTAACTTCTTGGTGCGCAAGCTTTAAGTTTACACTTTTTTTCTCTACTGTTAATTGCTTTGGTCATCTCAGCGTTCTTGCCAAGCAAGGAGGTTGCTCCGACTTATTTCCTAAGTTGGTCCACATCATCAGAACTCCGCATTATTTCCTAAGTTTAAGGAAGCTGCTCTTGTCTATATATAGGTTGCTCCTGACACTTGCTTCTTTCACAGCAACATCAGTTCTCTATGTGCTAATACTCTTTTCTCTCATTCCCTTCCGTTTCTTTTACTTACACTTGTGCTTTCCTTTCAGCCTAGAATCATTTCTTTTCTGTGCAGTTGATATTGTACCGATCGAAGCCAAGGTTGTTCTTACATAGCATGGATATCAAAGCGTTACACTTTGGATATCAGATTTCGAAAGAAACATTTTCTGTGCTCTGGAAACAGGAACAAGATGTTTCTGGTGAGTTTGATTTGAAAAAGAGAAAGTGGATCTTCTTTCTTTCTTATCTCTCTGAAGAATACAAGCTTGAAGTCTCCTATGACAGCATTTGGAAGATTAAGCTACATCGACGACGTGGCCAAGCTTCAAAGTTTCTTCTCATTCAGGTTACTTTGTTGCCTCCACGCTTTCTCAAGTTCAAACCATCTCCTGTTGTCATGGTTGTGTTGGTTTACCAATTGATTAGATACTTGAATAAAATTTCTGCTTTCACATGATCTCATCTCAACATTGTATAACTTCATTGCTTTGAAACAATGCTTTTAAATGATATTGGGCTAGTGTCCTATATATATCTTCATTTGAATTGGTAGAAATTGCTCTGATTTATGCGACAGTGAAATTTTTTTATCAGTTTTTCTTAATAAAATCGTCTTTCTATTCCCAGCTACTTGCTGCCCCTAAGATTCATAAGAAAGATGTCTCTTGTGCTAATGGTTATCCGTGGATGCGGGAAGTCGATTTCACTCCATCGTGTGGCATTGGCCAATCTTCTGCTCTGTGTTTGGAGCTGCCACATGAGAGCCAGCTTCCAAAATTTCCACTTTATGAAGAAAATGAAGGCCAATTTGCTCTGCAGGAAGGGTCTAATTTCTCCTGCAATTCAGCTCTTGTCCCCGTTGTGAATCCACCCCCAGACTTCAACTTGCCATATAAAATCTTGTTCAAGATCAACTCCTTAGTTCAGAATGGGTGTCTTCCTGGGCAAGCAATTGATGTCAAGTTTTGTCGGTTAGTCGATCCTAAAGGAATAAAACTTGAGTATATAGAAAATGCCTTGGAAAAACTGTATCATTTAAAAGACTGCTGCTATGAGCCTATAGGGTGGCTTAAAGAGCAGTATAAAAGATACGCCACAGATAAGCGACTTCCAAGACATCCTGCTATATCTTTAGATGATGGGTTGGTGTATGTACACAGGGTTCAAATAACTCCATCTAAAGTATATTTCTGTAGTCCAGAGGTGAGTCTCTCCAATCGCATCTTACGCAAATATCCTGAAGATATTGATAATTTTCTTCGTGTTTCTTTTGTTGATGAGGACTTGGATAAACTGTACTCAACAGTTTTATCTCCTCGAGCATCTTCTGCGAATGAGGAGCGCAAGCAGACTAGCATTTATGAGAGGATATTATCCATTCTAAGAAACGGCATAGTTATTGGCGATAAGAAGTTTGAGTTCCTTGCCTCGTCAAACAGTCAATTACGCGAAAACTCTCTTTGGATGTTTGCTTCAAGAACTAGTCTTACTGCAGCAGATATCAGGGAGTGGATGGGTGATTTTCGTGAAATAAGGAATGTGGCACAATATGCTGCCAGACTTGGTCAATCTCTTAGCTCCTCTTGGGAAACTATGCATGTTGGCAAGAATGAAATTGAGATGATTGCTGATGTAATAGTTGAAAGGCGTGGAATCAAATATTGTTTCTCTGATGGCATAGGGAAGATATCTGCAGAATTGGCTCGCGAAGTGGCTACAAAATGTGGCTGCAAAAGAAATGTTCCATCTGCATTTCAGATTCGATATGGTGGGTTTAAAGGTGTAGTTGCTGTTGATCCAACATCATCGATTAAGCTGTCACTGAGAAAGAGCATGTGCAAGTACGATTCACAGAGTACAACCTTGGATGTTTTGGCATGGAGCAAGTATCAACCTTGTTTCCTTAATCACCAAATTATCACTCTTTTATCTTATCTCGGGGTTAAACATAAATTTTTCACAAAGAAGCAAAGGGAGACAATAGCTCAACTGAATGCTTTATTAACAGATCCGTTAAGCGCACAAGAGGCTCTAGAGTTTATGTTCACGGGAGAGATACCAACCCTTCTAAAGGATATGCTATCTGCGGGTTACAAGCCAGATGAAGAACCTTTTCTTTTTATGATGCTACAAGTATTACGCGCATGGACATTGATGGACTTGCGGCACAAAACAAGGATATATATTCCAAGTGGAAGATGTATGATGGGATGTCTTGATGAAACCAGGACATTGGAGTATGGTCAAATATTTGTGCAGATTTCTCATTTTAGTAAGCAGCTCGGTAGCAACTCCTCGCTCAAGTTCAGTCCCAACAGTTCAGACCCAAATAATTTTATTTTTGAGGGCGAGGTAGTTGTTGCTAAAAACCCCTGTCTACATCCAGGAGATGTGCGTGTTCTAAGGGCTGTTAACGTGCCAGCTTTGCAACACATGGTGGATTGTGTTGTTTTTCCGCAAAAGGGAAATAGGTACGACTCTGATATCCCATAATCGATACTTCTAAAGCATGAAATTCTATTAATATGTGTGCACACAACCACAAAGACACAAATATACATAGACAAACTGTGTTTACACAATCCTAGAGCAACAGAAAATTCAGCATTTATGCATACCTGACCTCCTTCCAGACATACACATAGTGGAAAGTTGCTTTCTTTGTCTTATTTGTTATCTTATCTTGGCAACACACAAAGTTGTACACAACATTCTCTAGGTATACATTGTTGATTAACTTGGTCTAATAATTGCATTATCAGGCCTCACCCAAATGAATGTTCCGGGAGTGATTTGGATGGAGATATGTACTTTGTCTGTTGGGATCCTGATCTTATTCCTCCAAAGCAAGTTAAACCAATGGATTACAGCCCAGCACCAACTAAGCTAGTCGATCATGATGTTACAATAGAGGTACGTACTACTCAATTGCATTTTTTATTTCTCAACCATTGATATCTTGAGTCCTAATATTTAAACCAAACTTTTTCATCTGTTGGACTACTCTTGAAATGTGCTTCTGCACCCATTAAATTTTTAAGTGATAGCCCTTTTTTTTGGTATTTTTTTCTAAGATATATATATCATTTCTCTTTCATATGCATTCCTTCAATGCCTTACATATATAATAAAGCATGTTACTTAATTTCGCACCACAGGAAGTTGAAGAGTATTTCCTCGATTACATGGTGAATGACAATTTAGGAATCGTTGATAATGCCCACAAAGTCTTTGCTGATAGCGAGCGTGATAGGGCAATGAGTCGCAAATGCATTGAGCTTGCAAAGCTACACTCAATTGCCGTCGACTCCCCAAAAAGTGGTGTAGCAGTCGAAATACCATATCGTCTGCGTCCCAAAAGATATCCAGATTTCATGGAAAAGCCTGATAAACCCACTTATAAATCACAATCTGTTATCGGCAAGCTTTTTCGAGAAGTGAAAGACATTGCATCATGCAGTAGTAGCCCTATAAACCCCTTCACCAGGGAAGCAGCAAGCCAGTATTATGATCCCAGCATGGAAGTAGATGGCTTTGAGGACTACATCAACGATGCTTTTGATTACAAAAGTAAATATGATTCCAAGCTGGGGAATTTGATGGACTATTATGGGATTGAAACAGAAGCTGAAATACTCAATGGCAATGTCTTGAAAAAGTCAAAATATTTCAATAAGAAGAGGGATATGGATGTGGAAGCAATTACTCATGCGGTGAAGTCCTTAATAAAGGAAGCTAGGAGCTGGTTCAACAAGGGTTTTAGTGACTCAGACTCAGACGCTGATCATATTGTATATGCAAAAGCATCAGCATGGTATCATGTTACATATCATTGCAGCTACTGGGGACGCTACAATGAGGGAATGGATAGACCTCATCTCCTTAGTTTTCCATGGTGCATAGGGGACAAGCTTATCCAGATCAAGAGGAAGAACAAGTTTAGCATCACATGCCAAAAACTTTAATTATAGTCTTCGGGGCCTATTTTACATTTGGTTACTGTCATTGATATATTATATTATATGCTCCAAGCAGATATTTGGGGCCAGAATATATAAGTTGTAATAATATGCTCCAAGCAGACATTTGGGGCCAGAATATATAAGTTGTAATAATATATATGCTCCAAGCAGACATTTGGGGCCAGAGTGTGGTTTGTATTTTGTTATCTTATTATCTTCTACTCGATCGCTAAAGTTTGTTTTCTGAATTTTTGTGAGCATCAAAGCTATATATATATGTATATGGAATTTAGAGACTTTTGTGATAGTTAATCTCTTGGGGGGTTATAAGTTTTATTTTTAGGGATACAATGTCGAATTGACACCCTTGGTATAGTTCAGATTAGGCAAAGTATTTCTAGCTATCTCTTTCTTCTGGCGATAGAAAACGACACATGAAATTATCTTCTTCTGTGCAAAAGACAATGCAAAGTATTCCTTCATAGTTGGCTTGCTCTGCTAGTACTCCTGGATAGATGGGCTCTGCTGGCCCTTGTCTAACCTCACACGTACACAAACATGCATGTGCAAATTATTGTCAGTCAAGTCAGATGATGATATCGGACCAAAATAAACAAAGGGGGGAAAATTACAGTAATGTAATGATATATATATATATATATTAAAAAAGAAAAAAGAAGGGAGATGAAACGTATAGTCTTGGAGGAAAATGCTTGGAATACGTATCACAATTCTTTAAAAACTCATGTGACGGTACGTATAGTAAAAAAAAAAATGAAGCACTAAAATTTGACAACTAAGTTTAATTATTTAGTGACTTATATACTAAATTTCAGGTGAACTATTACATCAATTTATAAAAAGAACATATAATAAAATATGTAACTTTAATTAGCAATATATAGTTCATTTGATAAAACTTTTTAAATGGTATTTTTTGCTTTTTGGTTGTGGTATGACATAAAAGTGAGACAAATTTTGAGTATTTTGTGCTTTGGTTTCAATAAAAAATAATAATAATAATTGTAAAACGTATTTGGATAAAAATAAATAAAAAATAAAGGGAAAAATATTAAAAATAAAATAAAATAAATAAATAAAACTGAAACTAACAATAATTTTTTTAAGAGCTAGAGAATGTTCAAAATGTGCTAAAATAGCCCATTAAACTATCAAAGTACGTAAAAAATGCCACATTTTTTTTTATATTCTTATAATACCCTTATTCTTTTAAAAACTAAAATAATACCCAACCAGCAACCAATTAACCCTCTCCTTTATATATATATATATATAGTTTAATATATTTATATTTTGTTTATTAGTAATGACACGTGTCGTCATTTTTATTGGCGTTGATGTAACAATTAATAGAATTTGTCAAATTTTTTTCACAAAATTTGACTCCCGAGGACTAAATTATTTTTTTGGTATATCCTAGGAACCTCTAATTACACTTTCATACGACATGAAGCGATTTATGATTTAGGCTAACCACATGGTTTGATTTTGAATTTATTCATATTTTTTTGTATTGCAGGAGCGTTTTGTAATTTAAACTAACTGCAATGACTAATTTTTTATTTTTTCAAAAACTAAAGTGTATTTATTTGCCCATTGGATTTTTTTATTTAAAAAAAAAATAGCTTAGTTTATATTTTTATTTTTATTTTTTAAAAAATAAGAGCATTATAAGAATATAAAAAAGAAGAAGATATTTTTGACACATTTTAATAGTTTGATGGGCTATTTATCATCCTAATAACAAACGGAATTATTTCTTAAATTTAGAAAATATCAATTGAAACCAGTCCGTGAAACTGGGGCGGGTGCTTTAAGAAAACATGTAGCGAATGATTGGCCGTCCAAAACCTTGGTGAACAAGTTTGGACCCCACTTTCCCCTCTTTCTGTCGTTTGAGGGTCCCAAGTGGTCGGTCCCACACGAGTCTTTTCATGCTTTTGCGAAAACACTTATTCCCGATCATATATATATATATATATATATATGTTTTAAGGAAGATTTAATAAACAAATGATTACTCTTCATGCGGACTAGTACAACCCAGAGTGGCAGAGTATTCTATTTCTTCCCCCCAGAATGAGGACCACTCTAGGCCAACGTGGTCACATTTCATTGGGCCTCAGTGGTGTGAAGCGTGATCACTGTTGTACCGGATTTCTGCTCCTTAATTATACACTGTACGGAGACTTTGGAAAAGCTAATAAAAGAAAAAGAAAGACTCACAAATCATAGAGCGCTTTGGATTCGTCGTTCGCATTTAATGAGCTGGAATCCAAAACGCTCGAGAACAGAGTAACTCACTCTGTTTTCAGAAATATAGGGAAAAGTCCAATAACTATAGTGACTTGTTCGCCTCACCAACCAATGAAATTTCGAAACGTGACAGCACCACGTACGTCTGAGCGTGTTTTATAACGAAAAGCAACAACCCATTGGGCGAGGCCGGCGACGGAGGTCATGGCAACGTCAGCTTCACACGTCAGCAGTAATTGTCTTAGTCCGTGAAGCAGGGAATAATTAATTGCCTTTCTTATTCGCCTTGGACGACTCCTCTACTATTTACACCATGGACACCAGTCTGATGAGGAATTGACTGACAAATTGACGCTCTCTCACTCTCAGGACTCAGGTGTCGCTCTCTTTCTTTCTGGGTCTTTCACATTCTTCATGAGCTTTTTCTGGTGAGACTCTTCATCTGCGTTTCTTTTGGGTTCTTTTGATCAGGGATTTAATTGGTTACTTTTCTTTGACTGTTGTCCTAGTTGATCATTGAGACTTTCAAGCTTCATTTTGATGGTGACCCATTAATCTTCGACAAGTTCCATTTTGTGTGTTTTGTTCATCTGGTGAGACACTTCATCTGGGTTTCTTTTGGGCTCTTGATCAGTGAATTGAATTAATTACTCTATTTAACTTTGTCCTACTTGTTCATTGAGACTTTCAAGCTTCATTTTGATGGTGACCCATTAATCTTCAACAAATTCCATTTTCTGTGTGCGTCTGTGTGTTTTGTTAGCAAGTGAAGGTGATCAAAGTTATAGTATGTACTTTTAACAATATGATCGCAGGCCACCACAACAATGCCTAAGAGCATTCACATCCGGCTCAGCAAAGAGATTCTTCTTTCTTTCTTTTTTAATTTTTTTTTTAATTTTTTAATTTTTTAATTTATTTTTTAAATGTTTTTTCACCGGCTAAGCCAGCTTCAACCTTATATCTGGCTTCACACTTAGTCCTAAACCTCTTTCTTTATCTACCTTTGTGACAATCTGTTGAGACTAGGCCACAGAATTGAATTGATTGATATGGCTGAATGCCGCAGAAAGTGGCTAATGATTTGGTTTTGTTTATTTTGGAGCTCAGATCCATATCCAAACCCTTAATGTTAATTTAACATTCTCGTTCGAGATATCAACACTCTTATGCACTAATTAATTAGTGTATTTTGGAAGTTCGTAGACATGTTTAAATTCTGCCATGGTAGGATCCATACTATAGAATGTAGTAGAAACATTTGGTTTCTGGATAAGAACTGTCTTTTAGAGACCTTTTTTTTTTTTTTTTTTTAATATATTTTATTTTAATGTGTGAACCTCCATTTAAGTCCCACAAGGCAAATTCACTTTTGAAATGATTGAGGTTTAAACATCTTCAAAATTTTCAACCTTTATACAAATTATTTAGATATGGGCTTCAACCTATCTCCATAAACTTTTAGACGATATACTTATCACAAGGGTGGCTCTTGCACCACCATAAATTGGCTGTGTTGTTTAGCTATAGGACTTACAGACTAACATTTTAGAAGTGGGTGTTCAGACCCCAGATATTAATGTTATATATAATATTGTACATCTCTTACCTTAAGTAAAATATTTATTTTGTTGGCAGTTTCTGTTAAAAATTTGCGTAGATTTGTTGACTCTCTTCATAAAAATTGTGACTTGTAGCTTTTCCTATTTTACAATATATTATACACATGCTAGCTAGATTAAAATCTTATGTATTTTCAATGACTGGCTTGTTATGGCAGAAAAGAGTCCAGGTATATTCACTTGGATTGGATGGGTAAGACAATTCAATTGTCTGGATTCCCTTCGAGTGTGACTGCCGCAGAAGTTAAGGTATTTGTGGAGGAACGTACAGGTGCAGGAAGTGTTTATGCTATTAAGGTTAGGAACACAAATGGGGGTCCAAGAGCATATGCTATCATTCAATTCACCACCACCAGAGAGGCTGAGTATATTATCTCCTTGGCTAATCAACGTTTATGGTATGGGCGCTCTTATTTGAAGGCACGGCTAATGGATCATGATATTGTACCAAGGCCAAGAACCTTTCTGCATCAAATAGAAAACATTACCTTGCATTTTGGCTGTCAGACCTCGAAGGAGAAATTTTTAATGCTGTGGAAAGCAGTGAATGTTTCTGTGGATTTTGGGACTGGAATGCGAAAATTACATTTCTCTCTGTCCCATGAGTATGTGGACTACAGGCTTGAGCTTTCCTATGAGAATGTCTGGCAAATTGAGTTGCATAGTCCACGTGGTCATGCTGCAAAGTATCTTCTGATTCAGGTTGCTCATTCTACTTCTGATTAATCCCAAAAGTTCGTGGTTATCTTCTCTTTACAGCATCAGTAGCTAGATAACAATAGTATTATTAAAGCATTGTATTGTCCATTTCATAGATTCAAAAAATTTCATGTTTTATACATTGAATTACCCCTCTTGTATGTGATATTTTTGGTGTTTTACTAATTTAAGTAGATTGAGAAGCATCACAGCAACCTAACAAAGGTACACGAACTGGAGTTAGTTATTGGCGGGCCCATCTGTGCCTCCAATACAAATTCTGAGGGGGCTCACCTATTTTGGTAATGGGCTGTAGGTGTAGTCCCTACTCTTTGGCGAGAGAGATATCCCTTTTTTTTTTCCTCTTCATTGTTCAAAGAAAATGGTCAAATCTATACATTTCAAGTGCATGAGAAAATACTTGTTTTTGATGAATTTCATAATAAGGATATGTGGATAATGAGCACTTCTTGTAGAGACAGCAAATGAGTATTTATCACTAGTAAATTGGAGTTATCAATGCTTGTCTTAGCTGAAGTTACTAGGAGGGGACCTTGTTGGCAAGGTATAAGCCTAAATTGTTCTTTCTATCTTCTTCATTTTCATTATTGTTCTTAGTTTAAGCCTATCTTGTTTTATCATCTAATCCTTGTGCATAAAATCAGAAATTCTAACTTCATTGTGCAATCTTCTCTGCTAAGAAGTTGTAGTTATTCCTGATAAACCATATCAGTTCACCATTTGTGATGCATATATAAATTGAATGATTTATGCAAAATAGTGTTTTAAATCTGTTATTTATCTTGTGCAACATTTTAATAAATCTAGTACTGTAAAGCAACTGCTTAATTTTAGCATAGTTTTTAGCTATATATTGATGCTTCCTCCTGTTGTAGCAAGGTGGAGGGTGAGGTCGTGGGTTCATGTCCCACCAAAGTGAGTGTAACTTACCGATAATTAAAAAAAAAAAAAGGATTCTTACCATGTATGTTCTTTTTTGAATTGTTAGTTACAAGGAGCTCCTCGGATCTATGAGAAAGATTCACGCACTTCAGGACATGTATCTGAAGATCTGTTTCTCAATTTTTTCAAGGATATCTCTGATGACCAATGGGTCCGGGCAATTGATTTTACTCCATCATGCTGTATTGGGCAGTCTTCTGCTCTATGTTTGGAGCTTCCTCATGGTCACAAACTTCCAAATTTTCAGGAGAACTTTGCTTATTATAAAGAAAGTGAAGGAAAATATGATTTGGAAAGAGGTTCTACTTTTTCTTGCAGTGAGGATCTAGTTCCTGTTGTTGGTCCTCCTCCCGGTGTTGATTTACCGTATGGAATCTTGTTTAAAATTAACATGTTGGTTCAGAATGGTTATCTTGCTGGGCCAACACTTGATAATAGTTTTTATCGCTTGGTTGATCCCCGTAGGTTTGATGTTGCCCATATAGAGCATGCCCTTGAGAACCTCTATCATTTAAAAGAATGTTGCTATGAGCCATCGAGGTGGCTCCAAGAGCAGTATATTAAGTACCGCACATCAAGGCATCCTCCAAAGCCGCCTGCTATATCCTTAGACTCTGGGTTGATGTATGTACACAGGGTTCAGATAACACCTTGTAAAGTGTACTGCTGCGGTCCAGAAATTAATGTATCAAACCGTGTACTGCGTCACTTTTCTGAGGATATTGATAATTTTCTTCGTGTCTCATTTGTTGATGAGGAGTTCAATAAAATGTTTTCAACAGATTTATCTCTACGTACGTCTTCTGTGAACGAGGATAGGAGAACTGGAATCTACAAAAGAATTCTGTCAATTCTTAGAAACGGCATAGTTATTGCTGGTAAGAAGTTTGAAACTCTTGCATTCTCATCAAGTCAGTTGCGGGATAATTCCATATGGATGTTTGCTTCAAGATATGAACGAACTGCTGCTGATATAAGAAAGTGGATGGGCAATTTTAATTCGATTAAAAATGTGGCAAAATATGCTGCCAGACTGGGTCAATCCTTCGGTTCATCCACAGAAACTCTTAGTGTTGGTAGGGATGAAATGGAAATTATTCCTGATATAGAGGTTGAACGGGGTGGTGTCAAGTATGTCTTCTCTGATGGAATTGGGAAAATATCTGCTGAATTTGCCCGGAAAGTGGCTTCAAAATGTGGCTGTAAAAGAACCAGTCCATCTGCCTTTCAGATCCGATATGGTGGGTATAAGGGTGTTGTAGCTGTTGATCCAACTTCATCACTGAAATTATCATTAAGGAAGAGCATGTCCAAGTATGAATCAGAAAACACAAAACTCGATGTCTTGGCATATAGCAAGTTTCAACCTTGTTATCTAAATCGCCAGTTGATCACACTTTTGTCTACCCTTGGTGTTCAGGATTATGTTTTTGAGAATAAACAAAGACAAGCTGTAGAACAACTGGATGCTATACTAACAGATCCATTAAAGGCACAGGAGGCTCTCGATATGATGTCCCCGGGGGAGAATACCAACATTTTGAAGGAAATGCTCATATGTGGTTATATGCCTGATGCTGAACCATTTCTTTCTATGATGCTGCAGACGTTCCGAGCATCAAAGTTGTTGGAATTGCGGATTAAAACAAGGATCTTTATTCCAGATGGAAGAGCAATGATGGGTTGTCTGGATGAAACCAGAACCTTGGGATATGGTCAGGTATTTGTGCAATTTTCTGGCACTAGACATAAGGAGTTCTACAATGATTCCATCATGTTCAGTGGCACTGGATCAGATCAGCGTTTTGTTGTTGAGGGGAAGGTAGTAGTTGCCAAAAACCCCTGCTTGCATCCAGGAGATGTGCGTGTTTTAAGGGCTGTTGATGTGCCAGCTTTGCGCCATATGGTGGATTGTGTTGTTTTCCCTCAAAGAGGATCTAGGTAAATTTATCTCTTAGTACTTCTGCGACATATATCAGTGAATTATGTTTTTGTCTACTATACATTAGAGCCCTAGTTTGAATTTAAAAGTTAAACTGCAGAATTTTATCTTAGTTTGAATTATAGGACAGAAACTTTAAGCTTCTTCTCTCCTGTCTTTTTGAGATAGATAATCTTTGTTTATGAGCTAGGTTCTAACCATTGGCTGCAAGAAATTATTCACTGGGGATGACATTC
>NC_081544.1:17416102-17444022 GCF_901000735.1 Corylus avellana | reverse complement strand
TTTTGACACATTTTAATAGTTTGATGGGCTATTTATTATCCTAATAACAAACGGAATTATTTCTTAAATTTAGAAAATATCAATTGAAACCAGTCCGTGAAACTGGGGCGGGTGCTTTAAGAAAACATGTAGCGAATGATTGGCCGTCCAAAACCTTGGTGAACAAGTTTGGACCCCACTTTCCCCTCTTTCTGTCGTTTGAGGGTCCCAAGTGGTCGGTCCCACACGAGTCTTTTCATGCTTTTGCGAAAACACTTATTCCCGATCATATATATATATATATATGTTTTAAGGAAGATTTAATAAACAAATGCATCACATTACTCTTCATGCGGACTAGTACAACCCAGAGTGGCAGAGTATTCTATTTCTTCCCCCCAGAATGAGGACCACTCTAGGCCAACGTGGTCACATTTCATTGGGCCTCAGTGGTGTGAAGCGTGATCACTGTTGTACCGGATTTCTGCTCCTTAATTATACACTGTACGGAGACTTTGGAAAAGCTAATAAAAGAAAAAGAAAGACTCACAAATCATAGAGCGCTTTGGATTCGTCGTTCGCATTTAATGAGCTGGAATCCAAAACGCTCGAGAACAGAGTAACTCACTCTGTTTTCAGAAATATAGGGAAAAGTCCAATAACTATAGTGACTTGTTCGCCTCACCAACCAATGAAATTTCGAAACGTGACAGCACCACGTACGTCTGAGCGTGTTTTATAACGAAAAGCAACAACCCATTGGGCGAGGCCGGCGACGGAGGTCATGGCAACGTCAGCTTCACACGTCAGCAGTAATTGTCTTAGTCCGTGAAGCAGGGAATAATTAATTGCCTTTCTTATTCGCCTTGGACGACTCCTCTACTATTTACACCATGGACACCAGTCTGATGAGGAATTGACTGACAAATTGACGCTCTCTCACTCTCAGGACTCAGGTGTCGCTCTCTTTCTTTCTGGGTCTTTCACATTCTTCATGAGCTTTTTCTGGTGAGACTCTTCATCTGCGTTTCTTTTGGGTTCTTTTGATCAGGGATTTAATTGGTTACTTTTCTTTGACTGTTGTCCTAGTTGATCATTGAGACTTTCAAGCTTCATTTTGATGGTGACCCATTAATCTTCGACAAGTTCCATTTTGTGTGTTTTGTTCATCTGGTGAGACACTTCATCTGGGTTTCTTTTGGGCTCTTGATCAGTGAATTGAATTAATTACTCTATTTAACTTTGTCCTACTTGTTCATTGAGACTTTCAAGCTTCATTTTGATGGTGACCCATTAATCTTCAACAAATTCCATTTTCTGTGTGCGTCTGTGTGTTTTGTTAGCAAGTGAAGGTGATCAAAGTTATAGTATGTACTTTTAACAATATGATCGCAGGCCACCACAACAATGCCTAAGAGCATTCACATCCGGCTCAGCAAAGAGATTCTTCTTTCTTTCTTTTTTAATTTTTTTTTTAATTTTTTAATTTTTTAATTTATTTTTTAAATGTTTTTTCACCGGCTAAGCCAGCTTCAACCTTATATCTGGCTTCACACTTAGTCCTAAACCTCTTTCTTTATCTACCTTTGTGACAATCTGTTGAGACTAGGCCACAGAATTGAATTGATTGATATGGCTGAATGCCGCAGAAAGTGGCTAATGATTTGGTTTTGTTTATTTTGGAGCTCAGATCCATATCCAAACCCTTAATGTTAATTTAACATTCTCGTTCGAGATATCAACACTCTTATGCACTAATTAATTAGTGTATTTTGGAAGTTCGTAGACATGTTTAAATTCTGCCATGGTAGGATCCATACTATAGAATGTAGTAGAAACATTTGGTTTCTGGATAAGAACTGTCTTTTAGAGACCTTTTTTTTTTTTTTTTTTTAATATATTTTATTTTAATGTGTGAACCTCCATTTAAGTCCCACAAGGCAAATTCACTTTTGAAATGATTGAGGTTTAAACATCTTCAAAATTTTCAACCTTTATACAAATTATTTAGATATGGGCTTCAACCTATCTCCATAAACTTTTAGACGATATACTTATCACAAGGGTGGCTTTTGCACCACCATAAATTGGCTGTGTTGTTTAGCTATAGGACTTACAGACTAACATTTTAGAAGTGGGTGTTCAGTCCCCAGATATTAATGTTATATATAATATTGTACATCTCTTACCTTAAGTAAAATATTTATTTTGTTGGCAGTTTCTGTTAAAAATTTGCGTAGATTTGTTGACTCTCTTCATAAAAATTGTGACTTGTAGCTTTTCCTATTTTACAATATATTATACACATGCTAGCTAGATTAAAATCTTATGTATTTTCAATGACTGGCTTGTTATGGCAGAAAAGAGTCCAGGTATATTCACTTGGATTGGATGGGTAAGACAATTCAATTGTCTGGATTCCCTTCGAGTGTGACTGCCGCAGAAGTTAAGGTATTTGTGGAGGAACGTACAGGTGCAGGAAGTGTTTATGCTATTAAGGTTAGGAACACAAATGGGGGTCCAAGAGCATATGCTATCATTCAATTCACCACCACCAGAGAGGCTGAGTATATTATCTCCTTGGCTAATCAACGTTTATGGTATGGGCGCTCTTATTTGAAGGCACGGCTAATGGATCATGATATTGTACCAAGGCCAAGAACCTTTCTGCATCAAATAGAAAACATTACCTTGCATTTTGGCTGTCAGACCTCGAAGGAGAAATTTTTAATGCTGTGGAAAGCAGTGAATGTTTCTGTGGATTTTGGGACTGGAATGCGAAAATTACATTTCTCTCTGTCCCATGAGTATGTGGACTACAGGCTTGAGCTTTCCTATGAGAATGTCTGGCAAATTGAGTTGCATAGTCCACGTGGTCATGCTGCAAAGTATCTTCTGATTCAGGTTGCTCATTCTACTTCTGATTAATCCCAAAAGTTCGTGGTTATCTTCTCTTTACAGCATCAGTAGCTAGATAACAATAGTATTATTAAAGCATTGTATTGTCCATTTCATAGATTCAAAAAATTTCATGTTTTATACATTGAATTACCCCTCTTGTATGTGATATTTTTGGTGTTTTACTAATTTAAGTAGATTGAGAAGCATCACAGCAACCTAACAAAGGTACACGAACTGGAGTTAGTTATTGGCGGGCCCATCTGTGCCTCCAATACAAATTCTGAGGGGGCTCACCTATTTTGGTAATGGGCTGTAGGTGTAGTCCCTACTCTTTGGCGAGAGAGATATCCCTTTTTTTTTTCCTCTTCATTGTTCAAAGAAAATGGTCAAATCTATACATTTCAAGTGCATGAGAAAATACTTGTTTTTGATGAATTTCATAATAAGGATATGTGGATAATGAGCACTTCTTGTAGAGACAGCAAATGAGTATTTATCACTAGTAAATTGGAGTTATCAATGCTTGTCTTAGCTGAAGTTACTAGGAGGGGACCTTGTTGGCAAGGTATAAGCCTAAATTGTTCTTTCTATCTTCTTCATTTTCATTATTGTTCTTAGTTTAAGCCTATCTTGTTTTATCATCTAATCCTTGTGCATAAAATCAGAAATTCTAACTTCATTGTGCAATCTTCTCTGCTAAGAAGTTGTAGTTATTCCTGATAAACCATATCAGTTCACCATTTGTGATGCATATATAAATTGAATGATTTATGCAAAATAGTGTTTTAAATCTGTTATTTATCTTGTGCAACATTTTAATAAATCTAGTACTGTAAAGCAACTGCTTAATTTTAGCATAGTTTTTAGCTATATATTGATGCTTCCTCCTGTTGTAGCAAGGTGGAGGGTGAGGTCGTGGGTTCATGTCCCACCAAAGTGAGTGTAACTTACCGATAATTAAAAAAAAAAAAAGGATTCTTACCATGTATGTTCTTTTTTGAATTGTTAGTTACAAGGAGCTCCTCGGATCTATGAGAAAGATTCACGCACTTCAGGACATGTATCTGAAGATCTGTTTCTCAATTTTTTCAAGGATATCTCTGATGACCAATGGGTCCGGGCAATTGATTTTACTCCATCATGCTGTATTGGGCAGTCTTCTGCTCTATGTTTGGAGCTTCCTCATGGTCACAAACTTCCAAATTTTCAGGAGAACTTTGCTTATTATAAAGAAAGTGAAGGAAAATATGATTTGGAAAGAGGTTCTACTTTTTCTTGCAGTGAGGATCTAGTTCCTGTTGTTGGTCCTCCTCCCGGTGTTGATTTACCGTATGGAATCTTGTTTAAAATTAACATGTTGGTTCAGAATGGTTATCTTGCTGGGCCAACACTTGATAATAGTTTTTATCGCTTGGTTGATCCCCGTAGGTTTGATGTTGCCCATATAGAGCATGCCCTTGAGAACCTCTATCATTTAAAAGAATGTTGCTATGAGCCATCGAGGTGGCTCCAAGAGCAGTATATTAAGTACCGCACATCAAGGCATCCTCCAAAGCCGCCTGCTATATCCTTAGACTCTGGGTTGATGTATGTACACAGGGTTCAGATAACACCTTGTAAAGTGTACTGCTGCGGTCCAGAAATTAATGTATCAAACCGTGTACTGCGTCACTTTTCTGAGGATATTGATAATTTTCTTCGTGTCTCATTTGTTGATGAGGAGTTCAATAAAATGTTTTCAACAGATTTATCTCTACGTACGTCTTCTGTGAACGAGGATAGGAGAACTGGAATCTACAAAAGAATTCTGTCAATTCTTAGAAACGGCATAGTTATTGCTGGTAAGAAGTTTGAAACTCTTGCATTCTCATCAAGTCAGTTGCGGGATAATTCCATATGGATGTTTGCTTCAAGATATGAACGAACTGCTGCTGATATAAGAAAGTGGATGGGCAATTTTAATTCGATTAAAAATGTGGCAAAATATGCTGCCAGACTGGGTCAATCCTTCGGTTCATCCACAGAAACTCTTAGTGTTGGTAGGGATGAAATGGAAATTATTCCTGATATAGAGGTTGAACGGGGTGGTGTCAAGTATGTCTTCTCTGATGGAATTGGGAAAATATCTGCTGAATTTGCCCGGAAAGTGGCTTCAAAATGTGGCTGTAAAAGAACCAGTCCATCTGCCTTTCAGATCCGATATGGTGGGTATAAGGGTGTTGTAGCTGTTGATCCAACTTCATCACTGAAATTATCATTAAGGAAGAGCATGTCCAAGTATGAATCAGAAAACACAAAACTCGATGTCTTGGCATATAGCAAGTTTCAACCTTGTTATCTAAATCGCCAGTTGATCACACTTTTGTCTACCCTTGGTGTTCAGGATTATGTTTTTGAGAATAAACAAAGACAAGCTGTAGAACAACTGGATGCTATACTAACAGATCCATTAAAGGCACAGGAGGCTCTCGATATGATGTCCCCGGGGGAGAATACCAACATTTTGAAGGAATTGCTCATATGTGGTTATATGCCTGATGCGGAACCATTTCTTTCTATGATGCTGCAGACGTTCCGAGCATCAAAGTTGTTGGAATTGCGGACTAAAACAAGGATCTTTATTCCAGATGGAAGAGCAATGATGGGTTGTCTGGATGAAACCAGAACCTTGGGATATGGTCAGGTATTTGTGCAATTTTCTGGCACTAGATATAAGGAGTTCTACAATGATTCCATCATGTTCAGTGGCACTGGATCAGATCAGCATTTTGTTGTTGAGGGGCAGGTAGTAGTTGCCAAAAACCCCTGCTTGCATCCAGGAGATGTGCGTGTTTTAAGGGCTGTTGATGTGCCGGCTTTGCACCATATGGTGGATTGTGTTGTTTTCCCTCAAAGAGGATCTAGGTAAATTTATCTCTTAGTACTTCTGCGACATATATCAGTGAATTATGTTTTTGCCTACTATACATTAGAGCCCTAGTTGAATTTAAAAGTTAAACTGCAGAATTTTATCTTAGTTTGAATTATAGGACAGAAACTTTAAGCTTCTTCTCTCCTGTCTTTTTGAGATAGCTAATCTTTGTTTATGAGCTAGGTTCTAATTGGCTGCAAGAAATTATTGTCTGGGGATGACATTCTGTAACTGAGACTGTGACTGCGGCCCATAAATTTACGTGAAGTCCTTTAAATTTTAGTAGTTGAGTACTTGGAGGCTGGTCATATCTCTTTTATTTTTCTGTCAAGCATGCTTGTCATTTGTTAAAACATGATAAGACATGGTATGGGTTTGGGATGTGAACCATTGGCTGCAAGAATTCATTCTTGATATGACATTCTGTGACTTTTACTGCAGTGGATAAGATGATGAACTGTGCTACATAAAAACTTCTCTTTCCCTTTGAAGTTCTAAAACTGGGGTTTAGATAAATTTGACATTAAAACCAATTTGTGTATTTATATCCATGTAATATGACACCTAGGGATTTGGTTCAGTGGTAGATAATGGTCCTTATCTTGTTTATGCAAAAGATCAGATATGATTTGCTTTGTTTGCGGAAGCAATAATTGATTTATATGTGGTGGAGTGTAGTTTGTTCTTATGTAAGGGGTATAACCGGAAGTGCTGCTTTTACTTGATTGCTGTGTATTATTCACAAAATTTTCCATGTAAACCTGGAATACTGATATCAAATTCTAATTGAAATCTAAGACCTCATCCAAATGAGTGTTCCGGTAGTGATTTGGATGGAGATATCTACTTTGTCTGTTGGGATCCTGAACTGATTCCACCTAAGCAAGCCCAACCAATGGATTACAGCCCAGCACAAACTATCCAGTTGGATCATGATGTTACCATTGAGGTATTACTCTCTTTAATATATTGCCATGTTCAAGTAATTTTGGGAACTTTCTTTTACAAGAAATGTTTATTCTAGGTTCTATTCTGTTCTTTAGGTAAGCCCTTAGGTTCTTATTTTGTTTGCAATGAAGTTGATCTCAACGTTACATTTGATTAATCATGATCTCTATCTCTCTCCTTGTGTGGCTTGATGACATTATAATATTTGTGAAGATTACATTTCAAGTCTTTTCTGACATTATAGTGTCAGTTCTTACTGAACACAATCAAATGGATGATGAAAAATGACTAAGTTGCATATTGAATGGTTTTCAATCAGTTCTTTCTAGTGGACGCATTTGAATGGATTTATAGCAAATGATTAATGTAGGCCTATTGATCTTATTTCTTATGTTTCACCTTTGAAGACATTTATGAATAGATTATGAAGAGAGTGAGTTTCTTACTTCAAAATGCCTTATCATGATTCTTTCATTGCCCCAAAACTTTGAGTCTTTTTAGAACTAATTTTCTGTAAATAGAAACTATATATTGAACTCATCGCCATGATCCAGTAGAGAGGTAGAGCCCTTGTGCGAAGCACATATTCATGTTTGAGATTGAAAAGAAGGAAAAGAAAGTATTGGTCTATTCCAAATGCTAGTGCTAAGTAGAGGATTTGCTTATCATGAGCTGCATGTCCTAGATATAACTAGGAGAAAAAAAGGAAACAACAAAAAGGAAAAAAGAAGAAGAAAAAAGGAAATAAGGATGATATCAAATAACAACTTAGAATGTGTGGCCAAGAAACCACCTTAGGAGGTGTTACATCAAACTAAATGGCCAGGTGATAGGCAATATATATAGGCAACCGAGCATGGAATGGCGGCATATTCTTACACTTTAGTTAACATGTTGGTTGTTGGTTTATTTAAGTGCCTTTCTACTTGCCAGTGGTTTCCTTTCGTGGTGGTCTGAGGATTGAGGCACTTCCAAGCATGGGGCAGGGTCTTGGATTCGGTTTTCTCCATTGGCTCTCCCCTGTTCCCGGAAAGAAATGTCTTTTAGGGTCTCTTGTCTTCCTAGTGCAGAGTTTGTTACTTCGTTTGCTTTTAATGGTCATTTAAAAGGGGAACTACTTAACATTGTATTAGGGCTGTGGTCGGATATAAGCCTAATTTCAATGGTAGTATAAAATGTGTAGAAAATTTGTATGAGAGGGGCAGAATTTAAACACAAAACAGCATAGATTGGCCGATCGCAGCTTAAACTGTTCAGCATTGCACTGATTGGAATTCCATTAAAATCCTTGAAAGCATTGAATCGATGAGTTTCATTCCTGTACATATCATAATGTACCTGTAAATGTAATTCAAATTTAAGCTTCAGTTCAATTTTTCTTTTAATCCTCACGCATTGCAACTTAAAAAGATTCTGTTCCCCCCAAATTCCAATATAACAGATGTTCATTTCTTCTGCTACAGGAAGTGGAGGAGTATTTTGTTAACTACATAGTCAACGATAGCTTAGGAATTATTGCCAATGCCCACACTGTTCATGCAGATAAAGAGCCTGCAAAAGCAATGAGTAGTCCATGTATAGAGCTTGCAAAGCTATTCTCAATTGCTGTTGACTTTCCAAAAACTGGCGTACCAGCTGTAATACCGCGTACTCTTCATGTCAAAGAATATCCTGATTTCATGGAGAAGCCAGACAAACCCACCTATGAGTCATACAATGTGATTGGAAAGCTTTTCCGGGAGGTGAGAGAAATTGCACCAAGTTCTAATTCTTCTATGTCCTTCACTAAGGATAGGGCAAGGCGGTCATATGACCCTGACATGGAAGTTGATGGTTTTGAGGATTTCATCGACGACGCTTTCTATTACAAAAGCAGTTACGATTACAAGTTGGGGAACTTGATGGACTATTATGGCATCAAAACTGAGGCTGAAATACTGAGTGGGAATATTATGAAAATGGCCAAGTCTTTCACTAGGAGGAGAGATGCAGAAGCAATTACTTTGGCTGTCAAGTCCTTGAGAAAGGAAGCTAGAGCCTGGTTCAATGAGAAGGGAAGTGGATTAGATTCTGGAGGCAATGATGTATATGCCAAAGCCTCAGCTTGGTACTATGTTACATATCATCATACTTACTGGGGTTGCTACAATGAGGGTATGGAACGAGATCATTTTCTTAGCTTTCCATGGTGTGTTTATGACAAGCTGGTCCTCATTAAGAAGGATAAAGCAAGTATTAGAAGGGCTCTACGCCTATCTTCTCTGGAGGACCATTTCAGTCATGGATTGCATTTGAGCTGAGAAATTTGCATTTGTTGTCACCTTGGAAACGTTTGATGATCTCTGTATGTGTTTTTTTCTTCTTCTTTCTTACACCCAAGTATGTGTATGTCAGTATGTGAATAGGAAGAACATAATTTAACTGAAGTATGTAAGATTTGCTTCTTTTCTTGGTGCATATTCCATCAGTTCAGTCAGATGTAAATCTATGGTTTCTTGCTTTTCTTGAGGTTCTGTGACGAGCAGAAATGGTTTTGATGCTGTCATTGTGTTTGGGAACAGCTCGATTCTATAGGCTGATGCATGGAAGGAGTGGCTGACCAAAAGTTAAAAGTTATGGGTGATGGCATGATACAACAGGTATTCATCACAGCTTTATTAGGAGAAGATGAACTAGGCATATGAGGTCTATGGGTTTTCCAACACCTACTCTCTTTAAAAGAAGGCAAGTGTGTTTCTTTTTTTTATTTAATTTTAATACAGAGGCAACCGTTTGCTGATGCTACAGCAGGGGGCCAAAACCATGACTCTTCCGTTCGTTTGGGTCTGCAATGGAATAGGCTCCGGCTCCTCCTAAAGCACGCAAGGGGCACTTTAAAACGCGCAATTTTTTAAAACGTAGTTAAATGTTTAGTAAAATCGTAGTTTGGCCTTCAAATCGTAATTTTTTTAAAATACAATTCTAAATGATATATTTTTAGCAATTTGATTTAGTATCTCACTTTTGGTCTGTAAAATCGCAATATCAAATGCGCTTGTATAGATTGCGAGCACAAAAAGATCATTTCCCTTGCTGAAGAGTAAAATGGTGCCAGCATGTTTCTAAATTTCTCTGATATGTCATTTGAACTCAAATTAGAAACAAGCATGCACTCTATCTGAATTGAGCTGGGATTCACGTAGCCTGACTTGTCTTTGAAGCAACAAAAAAAAAAATGAAGTGAATTCAAATTCAATGTGAATTGAATTAAAATTCACCTGAATTTAGCCATTAAAGAAGCAAATCCTGACTTTCTTTTTCTTTTTTTCTTTTTTTATTATTATTTTTTTTTCTAATCAACCGAATGAGAAAAAGGTTACAAGCGAAGAGGATCTTTTCCACTTATGATCCAAGGAAGAGAGAACGGGAGACCTAACAAAAGGGGTGGACTCCTCAACAATAGATCAAAAGCGAAAATCACAGTGCATGAAAAAAAAACAAAAAAAAACAAAAAAACAAAACAAAAAAACTTTAAAGTAAGAAATAATTCAAAAAATGACCCGATTCTCTCAGAAGTGGCCACATAAAGCGGTATTAACACCAAAACAGACGACTCAGGCAGAGGTATAACTCTTGTCATACCCTTCATTTCAGTTTAAGACCTCTATTTATTGACTTAAAAAACATTTGCAGCTTATTTTTTGAGTTTCTTTCGACATTAACATAACTGGAGAAAAGAAATACACAAGCAAACTTGTGAGACAGAGGAGTATTATGTCTGCTTCAATGGATGCATCATACCCGTTTCAAAACAATGAAGATCTGAGTTTTTTCCTTGTGTACGGACTCCAGCAAGCCCGAAAACTCTTCAATTTTATTATGGAATCGATGAAAGAGTTGATCAATAATCTCAGCTCCAAAGTGTTTGGTGATTATACCCTCCATGCCAGCTCTCATGTGCATCGTGCATGCCTGCCCACTAGCTGGCCCATCAATGCTCGACGTAGGGGTTGTTATCTCCATTCTCTCAATGCTGAAACACCCATTTCTTTCCACAAGCTCTGTTATCTCCTTGGCCGAGGCAGCATACACAGGCAAGTTGAAGGAGTCCACCTGAGCTTCACTTATTAATCCCTGCAAAAAAAGATGATGAGCCCCTTTGGTTTCTACAATTGCATCAATGAAAATTTGTTCATGAACAAGCACAATGCAGAACGAGGAGAGACAAGAACATTCAACCATTATTTTTCAAATTTCTAAAATACCCAGAGAAAATGTTAGTCACATCTGCACTATTATCCTAAAATGACTAGTCAATTTTAAACTTTTCTGGAATAACTTATATAGCCTTGTTTCACATAGTAAGTAATTTGGAACTTAGCACTACTCATGAGTGTGTTTATAAACAACTCGCTCTATGTGGACTACTCATCTTCTCAATATGAGACCGGAGTGTTAAAATTTGCTCCCCATAAACCCCTAACATCCTATAAGGGCCACATCATGTAGTACTCCAGTACCACATTAAGTTATTAGGTGACTTTGATGTTAATTACATGACTCAAGAAAATGGCTAGTCACATTTGGTTAGAATATAGATTAAATGACTAACAGAAATTTGAGCCGACATATAAGGGAAAGCATTAGAATATAAATTAAATTATTAAAATTCATTCCTATATAAGTTTTAGCGCTTTTCTTAGGTCGTTCCAATTTCTATTCAATTCAGTAAAACAATAAGATGACTATGAAAAATATTTTGTTTCAATATAATTGTGGATGTTTGTAAGGTTTGAACTAATCTTTTGTGTGCTAACATTTAGTGAAGTTGAATATATGAATTTAGTTGAGCTTATAAACCTCCCAATGCAAAAAAGTAACACCTAATTGGTGACAATATTACCTCCTTCGCCATATCCATCAGGCTGAACCCTAGGAGATCAAACATCAATCCTGCTGGTACCCTAGAATGAGGGATCCCATTTGAGATAGCTGGCATGATAATCACCATGAGCCCACCCATCACAAGCTCTTTAGCTCTAGCATCTAAAAAGACTACCATGTCCTCAGCAAATTGGGTTGTATAAGCATGAGCTACTTCATCTGGGGCACTTGTGTAGTGAACCCTCCCCTTGTTCCATGATGCAGAGTTCTTGTTCAGCAACTCTTCAGGCACCTTGGACAGCCATTGGAGTGCATAAGATGAATGCACAAAGTGCAGGGAGGATTCCGGGAATAACCGGCCATGGAAAGACCCCGGCGCGGCGGCTGCAAAGTATGGCCTTTTGGGTGGGAGAGAGGCAAAGAGGGTGTTGAAATCATTGGAGGCATGGTCATTGAAAAACACTTGGAATTCTGGTGTGTGAGAAGCAGGAGCTTGGGATAATTGGTATTTATGCTGCACAGCATCTATTATATTCTGCACAGCAATCAAAGTATTTGGTCCAACTGAACATCCCAAATCTGCTATACGAAATGTGCACTCTGAAGTAACATCAAGCTTCTCTGCAATTGCATCATCCATCTTTGCCTTGGCAACATTTGTAGCTGCTCTCTGCACATAATAGGTTAATTAACTATGTGAATCTTGTCTTCCCTGTTTTCATTACCATCTTTTTCGCCATACCCATGACTGGTATGGTCTAGGCTATGAAAATTGGCTTGAACATAAAAAATAAAAGAAGAGGAGGATCATGTAATGGAGAAAATAGGAAAATAAAGGCAAGAGTTGACGAAACCTGTAAGTAGGAGTTTTTGGTGTAACTGTAAGTGCCATCTCCGCCGTTCATCGGATGAGATTCAGAGACTGAGCCACTATTTTTTATCATCTTTCAACTCTTTCTTTCCCTGTGATTCTGTTCTTAGCAAGGTATGGTGTATGGTCTCAGGAGTTTTATTAGAAAAGATAAATTGCACGACTTTTTTGAGTCATTCACATGTGGGACAGCACTTGGATAAATTTACACCAACTCCTATTTCTTATTGGTAATTTTACATTAACAAAAGCTAGACGAATGATTTTTTTAGAAAAAGTCTCCTTTTAATTGGCTGAAGAATTGTCCACACTTTGCTCCGATAGAGAAATTGTTGTCTTCTAGCTTTACTTTAGCCGTTCCAGCCGTCTTCCAATAGACTAATTTTCCATTTGTTTTTTTTTCACTAATTAAAAAATATTTCAAAATTAACTATAAAATACAAGATTGAACATAACATAACATGATAGTGCTTATTTTTAATAAAAATTAAAAACTAAAAAAAAAAACACATTCAAGCTATTATTACTTGTGTCATAATTAGCGATTAATAAGACTGACCAAGCAGAGAATTAGGGGTTTGTGTGTTTGATCAAATTTTCAGGCAAAAGTGCCTTCTCTCTATAATTCATCTCTTTTTTCTTCTAGACAAAACCAAGAAGAACTTCAAGAAGAGAGAAGTTATAGATTTAAATCTTCCCTTCTCCCCCTTTTCATAGTATTCTCTGTTGTGCTAGTATTCTCTATTGAGTTACCTGTGTCTTTTCGTTTGTCTTTGCAAGTGCACTTTGCTGGATTCAAGTAACATTATCAATTGTACCAACATTTACATATTAACATGTTTTAAACAAACTTATTGAGTCAAAAGTCGAGTTTATATGAGTATTTATCACAAGCCTATACCAAGTCGAATTGAGTTAATCAAAATTTGGCTCATTTAGCATAGAAGCTTAAATTATTATAAAAAATTGACTCGTTTATTAAACGAAACAAACTCGAGTGAAGTTTACACGAGCCAAAGTTAAACTAGTTATAATGAACGCATTTCATTTACAACCCTAGTAATTGAACCCGTTCAAATCAGCCAAAAACTCTGAATTGGATAATATCACCAAATTATTATTATTATTTTTTTTTTCTTCTCAAAGAGAACTAGACTAGTTGTCCCTTTCTTGGTCATAGACATTCGAACTACTTAATGACCTCCATGTGGGCAAACACATCCAACAGCATGGGAAACTAGTTGCACTTGTGTGCTCGATATGGGCCTAGAAGTCCAATAAGCACCTCTAAGTTAATTAAGATTTATAACAATTAACTGTCCAAATTGCTAGTTATTGTGCGAAAACATGTAAGACTCACATGTTCGAATAAGTAGCCAAACCCCAAACAACCCAAAATTTATTTGGACAAATACGATCCACAACACGTGCTCCACAACACGAGATCCTGAATACCCTTCTGCATGTCATTATTCAGCAGTATTAGCCATATTGCACATATGATCATCATCATTAGCTCTTACAAGGTTCCACTAGGCCTGTAATTAAGACTAAACAGAATTACAAGAACACACAAATAGAAGATCCTCATGGAGCAATTTCTAGTGCCTCAAAATTTCACAGCTGTTGTCCATGTGCCCTGAACGCTAGGATGTTTGGTTACATGTCTTGTCTTTAATTTCACCACCTTTCTTCCCAATGCATTCCTTAGCCTGGTTGCATGTAGAAGTATGTCTTCTGGATCCATATTCTTCACACATATCGTCCGTTGGTTTTTGTTCCCTGTGCATTTGGCAAAATAAATCCTTATTTAAACTTTACAAGACATTTTGCAGTAAACGCAGAGAGAGGGAGTCTTACGGTAAAAGCCTTGCAAATGCGGATGTTGACCACGAATGAGTTCATCAACAACTTCTAGCTGAGGATTTTTCTCTTTAAATGCTGGCAGGTGCAACTCCATAAATGCCCTGGCATATCGATTGCTTCATTGTTAATCGTTAAACAAGAAAATGGAATGGAAACACCATCTACCCATACATACATAGATACACACACACAAATATATATATATATATATATATATATATATATATATATATATACCAATGCTCACAAAATAATATAGGACTTGAGAAGTTTGCCTAAATATATGATACAACATAAGATTCATCAACCCCTGGCAAGACTAAAACAAAGGGGGTCTCTAATTGCAAGAGGGGGGGACTGGTTAAAATATACATCTTCTCAAGCATGTCAGATTTATAATATATACGAAACAATTTGGAAAACCCCAATTCGAGACTACAATAATGCCATATACAAATCAAAAAGTAGACCATCTTCAGCATCTAGTTCCATTTCATTAAAATGAACCCTGTCCAACGTCCAGTTTTATCTTGAGAGAGATCTTAACCAATGACTCATCTCAGATTCTAGGCATTACTATTGTTCTCAATGGTGCTTGTAGCAGCATTATTCAGAGATCTTGACCAAAAAGTAGTCAGCAAAAATAACTAACCTACAAAGAATAGTCAGTAAGAAAGTGATTATACTAGTAAACCGTGCTCCCATCAATAGTTTGCAGAATTTGCATAACCAACCCAGCCCACTAAAACAAACAAACAAAAATAAATAAAAAAGAATCACACAACGCATTCAATTATTGATCTCCACTACCTGAAACAAATGAAAAACCTGTTATGTTTTGTCTAGGAACTGGAAAGAGCTAGATGCTTCAAAAGTAACAGGGGTACTAGCAACTTTGTTGAGATGGGCACAATTAACAGATGGGACACAACTTTTGGCACTAAGACCCAAGCTAGTTTCTTTCTCTTTTGCAAGGAAAGTGGCTGGAATTGGGAAATTGGGTAAATAAGTATTGCCTCCATTATGCCATCATTATCACTATGTCGTCACAAACTGTAATGCAGTGAAGCTTGAGAAAAGGTGAACAGGGGTGATCTAAAAGAATATGCTGTGAATTTACCGCCTAAAAACCAAGTACTACTTATAACTCCAAGAAAATTCAAAGAAAGCGTCAAAGCATATAAGGAGGTTATTTGCAATCCATCCATCTACAATCCCAATATAACTTCATGATGGTCCCACCATAAGGAAGTTATACGGGATACATAGCTATTGCCCCACTCAACATTGTAAGTCTATGGATTTCTACCTGCAAATAGCAGACGCGAAACTAAAGGAACTTCATATTCTAACCAAATATTCTTATCAGACGGTCAACTGAAGCACTCATGATTCTAGAAAAGAGAAAAGAGAAACTGTGAAAAACCTACATGTAGCCCAATGAGTTCTGACATACCATAAATTGGGACTATCCGCAAAGCTGCCATCAGCAACATACAATACTCAGCCCATTACGCTAAGAATGCAAATGTGATCTGCTAGGAAGTATACAGGGAGAGAGTTATAAAGTCTATGCCATTTTCCTTGACCAACTTTCAGACCACCCTAGGTTCCCTTTTTTAGCCTGCATTAAACACACTGATAGTAAGTAGTAGGGCCATAAATGAGGATGCAGATTCAATTATTAGCAATATCCGCATCCGCATTTGCATAATGCGATTACTATCCGCATCCGCATTTGCATAATGCGATTACTATCCGCATCCGCACAATTTATTGCAGTTATTATCTGCTATCCGTATATGAGGTAATTGGACTTTTGGGCATTCTTTGGGTCTCTATTGATTATTTTTTAGCATTATTTTTTAGGTAAAGAAAAAAACCCTAAACATAACCTAAACAGCCAGCCCTTAACAAATCCAAAACGGCATCATTTTGGAATTAAACACCAAACGATGTCATTTTGGTGTATTTATTATTATATATAGCGGTTATTAACTGCAGTTGTATACCCTAAAACCACTATCTGCAGTGGCTTTTGCTAATTGCATCTGCATTCCATATGCGGATAGATGCTGTTAATATCCACCCGCATTTACAGCCGTAGTAAGTAGATTTAATTAACTTCCAAAGACAAAAAAAAAAAAAAAAAAAAAAAAAATAGTCGTTGTTGCTGAATTTCTATTGCATAAATCTATTATTTTTAAAATAGCCTTCCCTACCAAAAACAGAGCAGTTATATGTATCCGACATAATTAAGTTTGATTGGTACACATCCACTGTCACAAAGAAGAATTGTCACACAAATCTCTTTGTTTCTAGTAAAAACTTCCATTACAATCATCCATTTGAGCTTATGGCTTTTAAGCAAGCAAGGAACACAGCATAAACTTCTAGCAAGCACAATAGATCAATCCATTAACAAAATTTTGAACAATCTTATTTTATAACAGAACAAGTTACAGCATCCCCTTGCAAATGATTATGCACTAAAAGCTAAAGCATCCTCAAGCATCATCTTTTGGTTCAATCAGTATATCTTGGGAAATAAATTTTTCAAGAATAAAAAAATATATAGGAAATGATAGGCTAAAAAAGGCATACCTGATGCCCCTACTACTGCCCCCCCAATCACAATAGCTCACAATCAGCTTTTGAAGTTGCCATGCACCTCTCAAAGCCATCTGCCTTCAAAAGCATATGCATTAATATGGAACTTGAACTTTTTAATGATAAAAAAACAAAGGAATTTTACAAAACTAGGGCAGTAGATACATTATCACATTTATGCAAGGTATTCTTCCATCATTTGACTGCACAAAAACCAAGCAGATCCAAGCAGCAAAGACAAAAGTTTTTTTTTTTGATAAGTAAGCAGCAAAGACAAAAGTAACAGAAACATAAACAAAGGCTTCTACGAATACAGGAAAAAGAAAAAACAAATGCAGCAGCTCCAAGCAGCAAAACAATAAAACAGCAGAAAAAGTAACACGTAGAAGAAAAATCAGAAACTATTCCAGCACGAGAAAATGATGGATAAGCATTGAGATACTTCAAAACTGTCTCCGAGAATGGTCGAGACCAAAATTTAAAATGAGATGAAAAACAAAAAAAAAAAACAAAAAAAGAGGAATCGAAGTCCAAAATAAAAATTAGCAGCTATTATCAGAGACAGCAGTAAAGCAAAAGAAAATTATTTGGTTGGCCATAATTGTTAACTCAAGCTTAGCTCTACATGGATGCCAGCCCTGGGTCTAGGGAATGCCCAACAAAGTAAGATCAACTGAGTCAAAACTTCTAATAGTAAGATCCTTGTAAAATATCTACATTTACTCTAATTGCAGAAATTTAGAAACCCCCCAAAATCCATAACCAATTTGTTTAAGAATATTCAGAAACAGAGAAAATCCCATCAAAACCACCCATTTTGCAGTAAAATGCAAAATTCACTCATTTTGAGGAATGTAAGAAAATATAGAATTAGAAATAAGAAAAACAGAACAAGAAGAAGAATGCATACTGTAAAGAAAGAAACTTGTTTCCCTTTATATACTAAATTTCGCAACGTTTATAGCTATCAACAACGCCACAATTTGCAAAAATTATAAGTAGAACTACTTTAACCCATTTGCCCTAAACTGATCCCTGAATCAATAAACAAACGGAAGAAAAGAAAAGAAAAGAAAAAGCCTCGGCTCGTCAGACAAAAACTCTGGCTCAAGCTCCCCAAATACACTGTGGCGAGCTCGAGGCAGAGACGAGGTGAGACAGATACAGAGACGAGGTGAGATCAAGTTACTAAAAATCATACGAGGTGAGACAGCAATGATGCAACCCACCCTGAACGAGATGATGCTTGACGGAGACGATGCAGCTCGGCGATGGCAGTTCGGCAAGGACGGGTCCGGGGGGAATGGGAAGGGTTTTGCGCCGTCTGAGTTTGATAAGGGGTTGGGGACTTGGGTTACTCCATGGTCTCATGTATAATATTACTATACATGTATATACTTCACCCAAAAAAAAAATCACTTTTGACCCCCGAAGTAGGCTGTGTTTCGAAAAGATTTCTCTAAATTTTAAAAACTTTCAATTTAACCCTTAAAACTTTCAATTTGAGTCACTTGACCCCTCCATCAAATTTAAAACGTTAAAAGTGATACAATGATGTTTATACCCTTCACTTTTTTATAAAATTAGAAATTTACCTTTTATTTCAAATTAAAAAAAAAAAAAAAAAAAAAAAATTACCCACGATAGTGACCCACCGTGGGTCAATTGTAACGCCCTGAAAATTAATTACCTGGCAATTAATTCTATAGTTCGTCTCCCAACCTTATCTGATACCGAACAGAAAAATGATAGAAAACAAGTACACAGATTCACACTCAAATGATAGATAGAAGTTCACCACCCAAAAGATAACACCAAAGGGATATAGAATATCACCACCTAAAGGCTTATAATAAGGGATACAAAACTAGAAAACTCACCACTCTAAGGCTCACACCAAAGAGATACAGAGATACAAGGAGAACTCTCCTCTCAAAAGCCAAAGGCTGGTTTTTAATTAACACAATAATCTAGTCTGCCCTACACTTGCACACACAAGTATTATATAAGCTTAGAACAGCCTTCTAAGCATAGGACAAGTCTTTAAAGAAATAAAACAAGTAATAATGGCATAGAACAATCTTTAATTCGTGGGCAGCAGACAAGGGGACAAAACAGCCTCCTTAATGCGTATTCCCGAGAAGGCTGACCACTCCACTTGAAACAGTCATAACTTTTGGCTCCCAACTCCAAATGATCTGAAATGTTTTTAGTTAGAAAGATAAGATTCTGAACTTGAAGTTAGACCTAAGCATGTGTTCGAAATGATGAAGTACTGGATGGCTATGATGTTTTTGAACTCACTAGAACCCTCTAGACTGCATCAGGATTTCTTCAATTTAGGCCTTGACATTCTGTTGGGCTTGTGGACTTATTTGGGCTGAAGTTTGGGAGATTGTTAATGGACTCTTGCTGGACACACCCGTGTCATTCTCCCAGGGTTGATGAGGACTTGCCCTCAAGTCCGTGGTCTCTTCGATTTCTTCATATGGTGCTAAGTCACATACATTGAAAGTGGCAGATATACCATACTCTCCAGGGAGCTCAATCTTGTAAGGATTTTCTCCAATGCGTTGGAGGACTTTGAAAGGACCATCTGCTCGTGGTAGGAGCTTAGATCGCCGTTTTGCTGGAAAACGTTCTTTTCGAAGATGAATCCATACCAAATCTCCTTCCTTGAAAACCATTGGCTTTCTATGCTTATTGGCCTGTGTTCGATACTTCTCATTTTGCTTCTCAATATGACCTCGAATCTGCTCATGCAACTTCTTGATTCCCTTGGCTTGTTCATTAGCACTGCCACTAAATTGAATGGTTGTAGGAATTGGAGCCAAATCAAGAGGGCTAATGGGGTTTAGGCCATAGACAAATTCAAATGGACTACAACCAGTGGTTTGACTAGTAGACCTATTATAGGCAAATTCAGCTTGGGCAAGGAGGAGATCCCATTGACGGATGTTCTTTCCCACAAAACTCCTCAAGGGGTTTCCCAAACTTCGATTAACAACTTCAGTTTGACCATCTGTCTGGGGATGGTATGCAGAGCTGGATTGGAGGATAGTTCCAAGCTTTCGCCAAAGTGTACGCCAAAAATGACCAACAAACTTGGAATTACGGTCGGAAGTGATCGTTTTGGGAATGCCATGGAGCTTGACTATTTCCCTGAAATACAAATCAGCAACATAAGATGCATCAAGAGTTTTGTTGCAAAGGACAAAATGGGCCATCTTTGAGAATCGGTCAACCACCACCATAATGGAATCTTTGTTCCTTTGGGTTCTAGGTAAACCCACAACAAAGTCAAGACTAATATCCTCCCGTGGAGCATTTGGAACAGGCAATGGGATATATAGTCCGGTGTTCTGTTTGCGACTCTTTGCGAGGTGGCAAATTCGACATTGCTTCACGTGCCGCACAACATCTCATACCATCTTGGGCCAAATGAAATTCTCCTGCACAAGAGCTAAAGTCTTGTCTCTACCAAAATGACCAGCATGACCTCCTCCATGGGCTTCTTTGATAATGGCTTCTCTTAATGAACATTGGGGAATGCATAAATGGTTGTTTTTGAAAAGAAAACCATCTTGTAGCAAGAAAGGGTTGTTAGGACCATTAGAACATTCCTTCCAAGCACAGCCAAAATCAGGATCATCTTTGTAAAGTTGTTTGACAACTTCAAAACCCACAACCTGCACTTGCATGGTATTAAGTAAAGAGTGTCTTCGACTTAAAGCATCAGCTACTTGATTAAGTTTACCTGCCTTGTGCTTGATTGAGAATGAAAAAGCTTGCAAAAACTCACTCCATTTCGCATGTCGTGTGTTGAGCTTCTGCTGGCTGTTCAAGTACTTCAAAGCTTCATGGTTAGAATGAAGTATAAATTCTTTGGAGAGTAGATAATGACTCCAATGCTCCAAGGCATGAACAAGAGCATAGAATTCTTTGTCATAGGTGGGATACTTCTTTCGGGAGTCATTGAGCTTTTCACTGAAAAAGGCAATTGGCTTGCCTTCTTGGCTGAGAACACCACCAATTCCCAGATTAGAAGCATCGCAATCGACTTCAAACACTTTAGAGAAATCTGGAAGCACAAGGATTGGTGCCTCTGTTACTTTCTGCTTGAGAAGTTCAAAGCTCTTTTGGGCTTCTTCCGTCCACTTAAATGTTCCTCCCTTAAGGCATTCTGTGATGGGAGCAATAATGGTGCTAAAGCCTTTGATGAAACGCCGGTAGAATGATGAAAGTCCATGAAAGCTTCTGATGTCATGAAGGGACTTGGGAATAGGCCAGCTAGTGATAGCCTCAATTTTGCTGGGATCCATCATGATTCCTTCCTTAGAAACAACATAGCCTAAGAATACTAGGCTATTTGTGAAGAAACGACACTTCTTCAAGTTCACATACAACTTCTACTCTCGTAGAGTTTGAAAGACTTGTTGAAGGTGCTCCAAATGCTGTTCTGAAGATTTGCTGTAAACTAAGATATCATCAAAGTAAACAACAACAAATTTTCCCATAAATGGTTTAAAAACATGATTCATGAGACGCATAAATGTACTGGGAGCATTAGAGAGTCCAAATGGCATGACCATCCATTCATAAAGACCATCTCTAGTTTTAAAAGTTGTCTTCCATTCATCACCATCTCTTGTAACATCCCCAGCCCGTTAGGGTTAGGTTTGTTAATGATTTTCTTACTCGCAAAGATCCATAAGGTTTATCAACTAAACAATACTAGTATAACAATGAATGCATGAAAGTCTAGAATATCATGTCTAAAAATAATAACTAAACTGAAATATTCTTGTTTAACATAAATATGTCTCACAACGAGATAAAGATCCTTATTAAAATAAATCTATCAATCTCTGAAAGAAAACTGTGCCAACGCACTTATTAACTTGACTAATATGAAACCATAAGAAATCCTAAATACGCCCGCCCCCATTCTGGCCTCCTAGTGCAGCCTGGTCACCACCTGAAATAAGAAATAAAAACTTATGAGCCCAAAGGGGGCCCAGTAAGTGAAATCCACAACCATGAGCAGTTTTACTCCTTGTCCCATTTTGAAAAATGGAACTCATAACTACATATGTTCCCAGTATATTTTTAAAGAAAACCGAAAGCAAATAAAATATATTTTCATCAATAAAATTTTTGTGATAGTTTTTATCTCATACTAGGGCCCATGTATACTGTTACCCCCATATACTAGGGTTGCGCGGTCCTTGCGACCTGGGATGAGATACTGTGGCCGCAGCCCTGTCCCCTGGCCAGCTGATTAACTCTGGGTGCACTCAGCATGGCAAAAATAAAACTATGATGGAACCACCTTCTGGCAGAGCCTCCTTCAGCGGTTGCGCCTCCATCCTTAGCATCGGTACCGAGCTTCTCTCTTGTTTCTCTTGGGCCAAAAATACACTCCTCCCTACATGTGCCCTCATTTTATAACACATTTTTTCTCATTTCTTGTACTTCTCTAGGGCAACATGTAGGAGGGTTTATGATCATTTTCTCAAAATTCTCTTTATAAACATCACTATTTTCACAATATTTCTTTTTCTCAAACTTGTCATGCATGTAGCAAAATTCCATAATATAAACAAAATAATCATTTGCAGTTGAAAACAAAATTGCATAAATAGCATGACATGATAATTTTTATGAAAGGGATAACAAATTCACTTACCTCTTGACTGCAGTAAAATTTTCCTCTGACTGCTAACTAATCTCCTGAAGGAAATACAGACACATTACTACCCTCATACACGTCACAACAAAACATTCTACTACTATTATGAGTTGGCTTGCTAATCAATTGAGAATGAACTTACTTAGATATTTAGGTATATTTTCTCATAAAATTTTCAGAATTTATTTTATTTAGTAGTACTCATTTATATATATATACTTTAAGTTCTTCCATACTATATATATATATATATATATACACTGCCCACTACCCCATCTATATATATAGATGAACAACTTGAATCTATATATGTGTTGATATATTTTAAAGTACTATATATATATATATATATATACCTTGAATCATTATAAATATATTGAACAATCAGATGTACATATATTTGAAATCCTTCAACTCATTATATATATTTACATATTTTGGAACAATCTAGATGTACGTATATATTAAAAATCATTATATATATATATATACATATATATATATATATATATATATATATATATCACGCCTAGGGCTTCCCATACATATATTATTACTATTATTTATATTTTACTCTTTTATTTTATTTACTTATTATTGTTATCATTATTATTATTATTATTATATATTTTTAATTTGTCCATTCTCATTGTTAACCTAAGCCAACCCCTTTTTTTTTTAAAAAAAAAAAAAACTACGAGTCAACTAAAAAATACTCTAAAGGGACTTAGGATTGTCACATCTCTCATGCGAATTTGGTGGTATCCGCTACGAAGATCCAAGTTGGAGAAGATTGAGGCTCCATGAAGCTGATCAAGGAGATCATCTAGCCGCAGAATGGGAAAGCGATACCTGATGGTGATCTTGTTCACAGCCCTACTGTCGACGCACATACACCAAGAACCATCCTTCTTTGGTACTAGAAGTGCTGGAACAGCACAAGGACTCATGCTTTCTCTCACAAGGCCTTTGGTGATCAATTCATCAACTTGTCTCTGCAACTCTTCATGCTCTCTTGGATTCATTCGATAGGCTGCCTTGTTAGGTAGAACAGAACCTGGAACGAGGTCAATGTGGTGCTGTATGTCTCTCATGGGTGGAAGACCCGGTGGAAGCTCTTCCGGAATAACATCTGGAAATTTCTCAAGAACTAGTTGTAAGATAAGAGGAATTTAAATTGGGTCTTTCTTTTCAACTACCACTAGAGCATACCCTTCCCCACATTGTGTTAAAACTCTCTCAACTTCACATATAGAAAGTAGGTTATTACCCTCCCCTTTAGAAGGTTTAGGTGTAGTCAACATTCTTAACGGAGCTAAGGTAATTTTGGTCCCATCTTTTTCAAAAGAATAAGTGTTTTTGAAACCATCATGAAAAGTTCTTCTATCAAACTACCATGGTCTACCAAGCAATATACAACATGCATCCATAGGAACAACATCACACAAAACTTCATCTTTGTAATTCTTCCCAATAGAGAATTGAACTAAGCATTTTTTTGTTACCTGGATATCATTGCCCTTTTTAAGCCATTGAAGCTTGCAAGGATGGGAATGAGGTTCTGTTTTCAGGTTGAGTTTCTCCACCATGGTTGTAGACACCACATTCTCACAACTTCCCCCATCAATGATGACATTACACACCTTGCCACTAGAGGTGCACTTGGTGTGGAAAATGTTGTTCCGAAGCCAATCTTCTTCTGCGTAGGTGGATTTCAAGATCCTGCGAATTACAAGAGACTCTCCTTGATCTGCATATGTCAAGTCTTCCTCAGACTCTTCATCAACTGGTTCATCCCCATCATCTTCCAAGTCTTCCTCAACAAGTGAGATTATCTTGCGATTTGGACAATCAGAAGCAATATGTCCAAAGCCATGACATTTAAAGCATTTTCTACTTGAGTTAGAATTATTGGAGCGATTTGAACCTGCATGACCATCATTCTTGGCTGGTTGTTTGGCTTCACTCTTGGCTGGTTTGGCAGCTGCATTCTTGGGATATGGAGTGGTCTTGGCAGTAGAACTACTCCCCCGGTTGGTGAGTTCTCCTTGATTGAAAGGTCGATAGGTACTCCTGCGCCCTTCCTTCAATTGTCTCTCCACCTTGAGTGCTAGCTTACAAACATCATTGTAAGTCCAATAAGGCTGTAACTGAACAATATTACTGATTTCGGAACGTAAACCTCCAAGGTAACGGGCTACCATTTGCTCCTCCGGTTCTACAATATCACAGCGCATCATAGAATGATCAAATTCCGCTGTGTACTCCTCCACAGAAAGTTCGTTCTGCCGAAAGTTGTGGAACTTAAGAAAAGCATCTTGTCGATAATGATCTGGCAAATGCTTCTTCTTGAGAGCCTTCTTCATCTTAGCCCACGTCACAATGCGGCTTTTCCTTTCACGTTCCCGTTGTTTCTTAAGGTGTTCCTACCAAATAGAAGCATGCTTTCTCAACTTGATGGCAACAAGCTTCACCTTGTGGTGTTCTGGAACATCTTTGTAATCAAAGATTCGCTCAATGGTATTAAGCCAATCAATGAATTCATCAGGCTGCATTCTTCCTTCAAATTTTGGAATGTCCACCTTGACATCGTAATGGCGTCGGACACCATGAAGTCTTAGGTTTCGAGGATGAGGTGGAGTGCTGTCACTTGAGGTGTGACTACGAGCTTGGTGAAAAGGATTAACACCCTCTCCATCGTCGCTGGAAACTTCATTCTCCAAGTCATGATGAGAGGGATCATGTTCAGAGGCTTCAAAATGTTGTAAACGTTCTTGGAGCTGCTGGACTTGTCTTCTTAAGTTGTCCATTTCGATATCTCGCGGGTCTCTTTCTGGAGCTGCTAGGGGTTGGTTAGCCTGAGCACGACGACCACGAGCAGCCATGAAAATCAAGACTTGAGCAACCTTATCTTTGATACCAATTTGATACCGGACAGAAAAAGGATGGAAAACAAGTACACAGATTCACACTCAAATGATAGATAGAAGTTCACCACCCAAAAGATAACACCAAAGGGATATAGAATATCACCACCCAAAGGCTTATAACAAGGGATACAGAACTAGAAAACTCACCACTCTAAGGCTCACACCAAAGAGATACAGAGATACAAGGAGAACTCTCCTCTCAAAAGCCAAAGGCTGGTTTTTAATTAACACAATAATCTAGTCTGCCCTACACTTGCACACACAAGTATTATATAAGCTTAGAACAGCCTTCTAAGCATAGGACAAGTCTTTAAAGAAATAAAACAAGTAATAATGGCATAGAACAATCTTTAATTCGTGGGCAGCAGACAAGGGGACAAAACAGCCTCCTTAATGCGTATTCCCGAGAAGGCTGACCACTCCACTTGAAACAGTCATAACTTTTGGCTCCCAACTCCAAATGATCTGAAACGTTTTTAGTTGGAAAGATAAGATTCTGAACTTGAAGTTAGACCTAGGCATGTGTTCGAAATGATGAAGTACTAGACGGCTATGATGTTTTTGAACTCACTAGAACCCTCTAGACTACATCAGGATTTCTTCAATTTGGGCCTTGACATTCTGTTGGGCTTGTGGACTTATTTGGGCTGAAGTTTGGGAGATTGTTAATAGACTCTTGCTGGACACACCCGTGTCATTAGCCCTCGTAGGACAAGACTCAAGAACCTCTACTCCTCAAAAGAGAGGATACTAAACAGCGGAAACAAAAAGATTTTATAAACATTAATCATTACAACCAGAGTATCTACCAAGGAACATCAAAGTAGTTAAAAACACACTATACAAGTCATTATCTTTACAAGGAATTCATGATATACCTTAATATGCAGACATGCATAAAAGCTCTAAGTCTACAATATAATGCAACGTACTAATTACCATGAGCACCGGCCTAAGCTCATAATAAGTCCTCAAGCATCTCCCGGGTCAAATCCTCCACAGTAACCAAAAGTTTTACGGTATCCATCTCTGCTAAACTATCTATAACCGCATAATTGCACACATGGAGAAAAAAAAAAGTGAAATAATACAAGGGTAAGTCCGATGACTTAGTGAGTATAAATGCACATGACGTACCCGTAATTAAATAGTGAACTCAGTTGTTTATAAAACACATGCAACATTATGAGATGACAGTTTATCATGGATGTGATTTAGATATAATATATGCTTATAATCATGAGTAACAGTACTGTTCAACCGTATGGTCTATCCGAGATATTACCCCTTCTCAGTAGGGTTGGCGTTGTCCCGAAGGACTTGTAATACAACACCGGTGCCCCGAATATTGTACACTACCGTCCATCCCATTAGTGGCACGACTGAGTCCAACCTCGGGTGGCCCACACCGCTAATGATGTACGTTCTATAGTTACCATCCATTAAGGAATGGTTTCGCCTAGTCACGAAACCGCTGGATCCAAAGCCCACACATATACACACATTTTACCATAAAGTTAACTGTATAGTAAGCTGATGGATCCCGCACGTACGGTGTACTATGTCATACGATGCAATTAATCTTATTAGTTTTTTACATGCATAGTTTTATAAGCCTCATTGTTATCTTATCAATCAACACACGTTTTCACAAAAGAGAGTTCATAGTGGTTCCAAAATGTATTTCATAAGAATTGCGAAATATGCATGTTTGATATATATAAAATAGACGTGCAATGTCGGAAAAGTTACAACAAGTATCTATGTGAGTTTGTACTCACCCAGGTCGTAAGACTCCTCTATAAAATTCTTTTGAGGCTCCATAACCTCGAATACTGAGAAACGACCTATCATTAGAACTAAATCCAACTAAAACGAACCTAGAACATGAAAACAGAGACTATCGGACGACTGGCCAAAGTGGCGCTCCTTGGAACACTTCTGACCGTACGTCCAGGCCCGTGGCCATACGTTTGCCGAGAAGGCTCGTAAGTCCGGTCTCATGGCTATACGTTCGCCCAGAAGGTTTAGGTAAAACCTCATTTGGTTCAACCGTCCTTCTATCCTCCTAAACTGGTCTAAAGCTATTAAAAGGATTCCTAGGACCTCCTATCTCAAAACAACCCCTCCAAGCAAAAGAAAATATGCCCAACAAGAATTAAACCTAACCCATGCTTAAACCAAGATTAGGGGCAACAACATAACTAGAAGCTACAAACTACCAACTAAGCTAACTATGAAAAGCACTTAAACAACATAACGACTAAGGAACAAGTTAAGCTTAGAAGATTACCTCCTTGAAGCCAAAAACCTTCAAGAATCACCTTTCCTTCTCCAAGACTCACAAAA
>NC_081544.1:17379866-17416002 GCF_901000735.1 Corylus avellana | reverse complement strand
TTATCCCATCCGTTCTTTCGGCATTGGGCCCCTTCGTCCAATATAAAGTGATCCACGTCGGCATCCTCAAAATTTGTAGCAAATCCACTTGTAAGTCACCAAGGGTGTTGTAGTCAATGTTACCCACACTATATCATCATCGTAAACTCGATAACCCCTAAATTCACCAAAACAAGTAGCTCCACATGGAGTCATGCCCGTGTGTATCTTTGACATGATGCTATACTTCCTAGCCAGAAGTAAACTTATCTTAATTAACTACTTTTAGACAATCTAAATGCAACCGTTACTCACCACCGTAACGAATAGGCGTACAGTCCAAAGACAAAAGAAATTAACCAAACGAATAAAATCTTTAACCTCAATGTAAAGGCATGAAAGACATCGTGCTTAACTACCAAGTACAAAAGAGGCATGTGATATTCTTGAGAAGATCCATGAAGGATTTAAAGGAGTGAGGAAGGCCAAACTTCAAATGTTGACATCTCGATTTGAGACTGTGAGCATGAAGGGAGATGAAACATTTGGTGAATTCTACACCAATTTGAGTGAGATTGTGAACTCCATGCGAGGACTTGGGGAGAGAATTTTTGAAGTTAAAGTGATTGAAAAAAATTCTTCGGTCACTTCCTTCTCGTTTTGATCTTAAAATAACTACTATTGAGGAAAACAAGGATGTGGAATCATTGGATATTGATGAATTGGTGGGATCTCTCATAACCTATGAGAGCAGGAGATTCTCCCCTAAACCCAAAAGCATAGCATTGAAAACCAATAAGAAGGAAAAGGAAGTTAGTTCATGAAGAATCAAGTGATGATGAATCATCTGACTCAAAGTCTATAGCTATGCTAACTAGAAACTTCCAGAAATATTTGAGAAATGCTAAGCGGACTGGAAGAATATCATCGAAGTGGGCTATCAAAGGAGAATCTCAGAAGGATTCCAGAGATTAATCCAATAGAGACAAGAAGACTCGTTTTCCTCGATGCTATGAGTGTCAAGGTTTTGGTCACATCAGGGCTGATTGTGGGAACCTAAAGAATGCTCAAGAAAATGCCATGAGGTGCTCAAAGGGTTTTCTACTTTGTAAACAAATCTTGTGTTATATTTGTGATGTTGTTTATATTCCATTGTGCTTGTTTTAATTTGATATTTGCTTAGTTCATTGTTTTTATTATTTGGTGATTAGAGGTAGAACACGATCCTTGTAGATTTCAAGTTATTGCTTAGTTTGTTATTATATATTTATAATTTATGAATTATGATTATATGGTACAATGCCATATATGATTATTAATTATATGACATAAGTTATATCATAAGATCATCTGATCTAATAATTATAGAATAATTTGATCATATGTCATAATGTTATATTATATAAATTGTCATTAGATCATACCATATATGATTAATAGCATAATTTGATCATTTACTTCTAACATATAACATATGTTGTTAATTTGAGTTGTCATTAGGCTCGTGAGCCGGGCGAGCAGGTTAGTCAAGCGTTAAATGAGCTAGGCTCGCGAGCCCATAAACAAGTCAGGCGAGCAGGTTGATCGAGTTTTAAATGAGCTAGGCTCGAAAGCTCATATCGAGCTTTGTCGAGTGACTTGGGTATATATCACTAACTAATCAAGGGGGTGTCTACAATAACGAGTGGGTTACTACAGTGCCAAGCTCAGGTTCGGGTCGAGCTTAACCGAGTAGGTTGTCGGATGAATTGGTTTATTTACAGCCCTAGCTACAAGGGCAATTGCGAGCAAAGTACTTGAGTGGCTCAACTTGGTTTGAGCTCGAGGCATGGTATTTCTCATTTGAAACAAAGAAAAACAAGAAGAAAGCTTGAGGATATAAGAGAAAATAGCTCAAGAAAGTGTAAAAAAAAAAATTGAGAAAATTGTTGAAGAAGATGAAAAATTGCTAGCAGATGGTGATCTCCATTCCCCCACAAAATGTGAGAATGAACAATCAATCTTGTTGTTTTGTTTGGAAAATCCCTTAATTAAATTCGTTAATAAATTATAAGGTTCAAAATAGTCCACTTAGACCTTCTACTAATTAGGTTTACCACTGAAGGTCCTCAACTCCTATAATAGGCCTAAACTAAGTTACCATACTAATTAACCAACCTTGCCTAACAATATGCTTAGAACATAGGGGAAAAGATATTTTACCCCCTAAATTATTCACTCATTTACACTTTTAACCCTAATGTTTAAAAAGTGACACTTTACCCTTCCAAAGTATTTGACATTGGCACTTGACCCCCATGAAATATTCTTTACTCTCTTGAAATATTTTGAATTGACATTTTACCCCCTGAGTTGACACTTTACCCCCCCAAAACTTAGTTACTTCGAGGGGGTAAAGTGTCAACTCAAAATACTTCAAGCGGTAAAATGTACTTCATGAGGGTAAAATGTCAATGTCAGGTACTTTTTTTGGGGGGGACGTCAGGGGGGGGGGGGGGTGGTAAAGTGTCACTTTTTAAACATTAATATTAAAAGTGCAAATGAGTGGATTGTTCAGGGGGGTAAAGTGTATTTTCTCCTAGAACGTAACTATGACTCAACTCTTAGTAAAATTTGATCAAAATAAAATCTTTATGGACAGAAAACATGCTAGATTCAAGTTGTGATTGCTTTCTTTCCATTCAATTTATTGATTTGTTTGAACATTTTCATTTTATTTTTAGAGTTGTTAATTAATTATTATTTTTTTATTCTTGTTTTAAGTTTACCATAGAAAACAATTTTAAGTTATTACCACACGTAGTTTGCAGCTTTATCAAAAAGCCCTCCCCTAAGTTTCTTAAAATGACAATTTTACTATATGAATTAATTTTAATCAAAAAGTTATATTCCTTAATAGTTGATTAGTTTTAATCGATTTTGTTTTCAAATCTTTCTTTTTAATCTGGTCTCCTGTAAACCAAATCCGCAGCTATAAATATAGAGTATGTATCTATTCACCCAAACACAATATAATCCACACTAATTTCTCACTATGATGCAAAAAATGAAAATGCTCAAACAAATTACACTTGAAATAATCTGGGTTTTACCAAACACAAATGAAAATAAAAATAAACATTTATTTATTATTCAAGTCCCAAACCTGGTGATCATCTCACAAAGAAGTAGCAAGCGAAGTCATATACGCTTTAATACAAGAAAAAGTTGAACTCTTTCCTGGGATCTTGACTCAAGGTGGGCAGAAAAGTCAGCAAGTTTAGCAATCAAACGTTCAAACATTTCATCCATAATCTCCCTTCCAAAGTGTTTGATGAACATTCCCTCCATGGCAGCCCTGACGTGCATAATCCATGTTCTTATGTCAACCGGGCCTTTCAACCATGTTGCTGGGTTCGTCAACTCCATCCTCTCTATGCTGAAATATCCATTTCCCTCTATCAACCCTGCCATCTCCTCCGGTGAAGCAGCATAAAAAGGCAAGTTGAAGGAGTCCACTTGATCTTCATCAATAAGGCCCTAAGAGACGACACAATTTATCAAGATAGATATTGTTGATATATATGTAATGTGTGTGTCTATATATATACCTTTTATGAAAGACAACTCTAAAGACTGAAATAACAATATCCCTTATTTCCTACTTTAGAAAATATTTCAAGGAACTGCAAATATTCTTGTAGGTATACATGGGAGGCTCTTAGAGAGAAGTTTCCTAAAGTTGGTTGGCATAAATTGGTATGGTTCTCTTTCGCTATTCCTAGACACTCTTTCTTCCTATGACTGGCTATTAGAGGGGGCTTATATACTGGGGATAGGTTGCTAAGTTGGGGTATGGTGGGGGATATGAAATGCTTATTTTGTCACCTTACTATTGTAAGTAGGGAGCATTTATTTTTTGAGTGCGATTGGAGTAAGAGGTTATGGAGAGATGTGATGCTTAAAAGTTTGGATAGTCCTATTTGGCTGGATTAGGATGAGGTGGTGAGGAAGGCATGAAGGCATGGAAGGGGAAAAAATTGCCATGCACGGTGTGTAAATTGGCTTTTGGGGCAACTGTATATCACATATGGAAGCACCGGAATAGTATTAAATTTTGCAGCAGGGTGATCTCTGAGAAGCAAATATTACAGTTTATTTGTTGGGATATGAATACAAGAATCATGGGAAAACTGGGTAAAGGAAATTTCAAGCATACTGCCAGATTTGGTGACGTGTCAACAATGTGACACGTCACCACATGGTGACATGTTAGATTTCACGCATCACCCCATTGGTGATGTGTTAACATTTAACACATTACCCTAGTGGACACGTTACCACTCTGGTGACGTGCCATAGTTGACATGTCTCGACTTTGGTGACGTGTCAAATGGACATGTTACCAAAGATTTAGTAACGTGTCATACTGACACGTTACCTTGTGGTGACGTGTCAAACACCTTGTAGTGATGTGTGAATTTAACACTTTACTAAATCTTTGGTAACATGTTAAAATATGACACGTCATCAAATGGTGACGTGTTAAAATTAATACGTTACCATACATGTAGTAACATGTCAAATTCTGACACATCACCCTTTGGTAACGTGTTAGACACGTTACTAAATCCCTTAGTGGTTACGACAAATTTTTTAACTCGCCATACACATTACTAATGACACGTCACTACCCGTTAGTAACGTGCCAACAGCCTTGACACATCATTAATGGTCCGTTACAAAAAAAATAAAATTCTTGTAGTATGTTGAAAATGTCAAGATTTGTGAGATTTGGAGCATTCCTTTGAGTATTTTGGTTCAAAATGGGCGGTGAAGCTCTTTTTTATTATTACTATTATTATTATTTTTTTTCTCTTTGATGGGTGGTAGTATTTTTTTTTAGCTTGTGATTTTTTTGTAGGAGATCATTTGTAATTGTTTGAGTTAAGTTTGGTTTTTCGTTGTTTGATGTAAAGAACTAAGTTCCAGCTTTCTTGCTGGTGTGTTTGGGTGTTTTGTTTGTGTTTGAATGAAAATTCATCCAAAAATATATATATATATACATTATTTTTATTATCTTTTGTTTAAATTTTATGAATAATTGCCAAATATGTTCTCGATGAATTTGGTCTTAGAAATTCAACAACCCCCGTCTTTAGAAATGCTACGTGTTCGTTGAGAATATAAGAAAAACATGTGTTTCCGACATGTTAAGGAATATATGATATTTTTAGAGACCGGATTTGAAGAATTTTCCTATCCTAATATTATTAACTTCCTTGTTTTCCGTAGACAATCTTTAATGTTCTTCAATTTCATATAAGAGGACAAACAAGCTTACCTCTGCAGCCATATCCATGAGGATCAATGCAAGCAAGTCATACATGGTACCAGCAGGGAGCTGAGAATAAGGCATCCCTTTAGGAATGCCAGATAAGATTAGCACCATCATTCCTCCAGGCACAAGCTCTTTTGCTCTAGCATTCAAAAACTTCTTCATGTCCTCAGCAAATTGAGTTGAATAAGCCTGAAACACTTCGTCAGGTGCACTGGTGTAGTGAACTCTCCCCTTGTTCCACGCCGGAGAGTTCTTGTCACTCAACTCCTCAGGCAACGCAGAGAGCCACTGCAGAGAATAGCTGCTGTGCACAAAATGAAGAGAGGATTCTGGAAACAGCCTGTTGTGAAAAGAACCTGCCACTCCTGCTGCAAAGTATTTTCTCTCTGGTGGGAGAGCAGTGAAGAGAGTGTTGAAGTCATTTGAGATTTGGTCGTTGAAAAACACTTGGAATTCTGGCGGTGGAGAAGGTGGGCACAGGGATTGATGCTTCTGCATTATAGCTTTGATTACATTTTGCATGGCAAAAAATGTGTTTGGTCCAGTTGCACATCCCAAATCTGCAATACGAATCGTTTTGGCAGTAGAACAGAAGTTTAACACATCAAGCTTCTCAGCAATTTCCTCATCAATCTTTGTGTTTTCCACACTTGCAGAGAGTCTCTGCAAAATAGTTGAGATTATGTTATTTTATGTCTTTCCAGCATTTACTCACAAGAAAAGGGTCTTTCCTCATTTCCCTCAAAAATATTTAAATATTATTTCACATTCATATCACATCCTGTAACTTTTCTCTTTCTATATATATATATATATACTTAAATATGAATATCAGCCAATAAGAGAGGTAGAATTTTCAGCAGCGATATTTTAAGCCTTTAGTTCAAATTATTACGTATCTTCCCTCTAACTGATATATACATGAAGTGATGGTTCAAGATTTAAAATTTTTATTTGTTGGAATATAATTTAAATGATAAAATTTATTGTTTTTATATGTTTAAGCTTTTTGTATAAGTTGTGATTTAACATTATTTTAACAACATTAGTAAAAAGTACGTGTTTATCACATGCTTAAACGATACATATAATTTTTAGAGGCTCGTTTGTAGGAAAAATTTATAGGAAATTTTTGTCCTTAATGAGTCTATCATTCTTATGAGATAAAACTTTTGAGATAAATAGTGATCTAACATTCTTTTAAGTGTTCATTTGGGATTGTGATTTCAAAAAGTGAGGTTTAAGAATAACGATTTTAAAATATGTGATTTGAAAACGTGATTTTTAAAAACGCAGTTAAGCGTTTAGCAAAATCGTGATTTAGCCTTTAAGATCGCAGTTTATCATTTCAAATTGTGCATTTTCAAAAGAGCATCTCCTTCCCTACAATACAAAAAAACCGATTATGTACGTGCCTCTTCAAATTAATCGGAATTTTAAAAAGACGTAATTCCAAACAATCAATTTTTTATGATTTAGTTTAAAATCGCACTTTTTTTTTTAATGAAATTACAATGTTAAATGCACCTTTAGAATTGGTGTGCAAGGGGGAGCATAATGAAGTAATAAGATGGTAATTAATTTGAGGAAAAATGGTAGAGCGTTATAATTACTGAGAGTCACATTTAATAAATTTACCAGCCAAAAAAAAAAAAAAATCTTTGTTTTCTCAATATCGATTGAATTCAAATGAGTCACTTTCTTGATCTGAAGGTCATGGTGAATTCATTCTCTTACTCACCTATTATATGGAGATGGATGAAAGATTGAATGAAAAATGATTGTTATCATTTCTCTTAATAATAACATCCTTTATAATTTTATTTTATTTTTTTGTTGTGGTTTTTTTAAATCCAAACTTTGTTTGTCATGGTTGAAATGACTACTATGGGCCGAAATCAAACAATTAGCTATTTCCATTTTCTTTTTTCTGTACTTTTTTTAAGGGAAGAGAGAAAGAAGGAAGTAAATCAAAACAAGGCTACCAAGGAAACAATCTAAAAGTATGGGATTACGTACCTCAAAGAAAAAATACATCAAGAAAGGAAGCAAATCGAGAAGTTAGCGGATAATATTTTCGAGAAAAAGTCATTTCTTTTGAATTGAATAGATCTTCTTTTTATTTTATACACAGATTTGTCTGATTTTATTTTTCTCACCAAAAATTATCGATGATGCATGTTGAGTTTTTTTTTTTTTTTGTTCAAACCATAATCTAGGCAAATCGAAGACTAGACCTCTGAACTTTTGTTCTGGCAAAAAGAGTAGAGTAGCTTCTAGATAAGGTCTAGAGGTCAAGTCACCTTAGCATATAGTTAGCTTTGGTCGAGAATAAAGTGTTAAATCACCGGTTGTCTCAAAAGTCTAAGTTAATATATAAGAAATAATTGATTTAGTAATGTAATTAATATTCTAATACTCTTAATAAGTGAAGTAATACGTGGTTGAAATGGAAAGTGAATGATGGACACAAGTTTCAAGCCTAATTAGAATATTTGCACTAATATCATATTCAATTATCAGTTATCTCAAAAACTTAAGCTTATAAAAATTAATTAATTTAGTAATTTAATTAATACTTTACTACAAGAGAGAAATAAACAAGTAAGTAGTTAAAACAAAAGATGAAAGTTTGAATTTATAGTTTTTGCTCTGATATCATGTTAAATCACTAGTACTTGCCCTAAAAATTTAAACTTATATATATATATATATATATATATATATATAAAATAAAAAGGGTTAGATTTAGTCATTTCATTATTATTTTCTTAAGAGAGAGAGATTTGACTAAACAGCCTGTACATAATTTTAAAAATTAGAATTTGGGGGGCTAGATTCCATTCTTCCAAACTAGATTCTTTTCACTCTAACTGTAGTTGCAATGAATATTGACTCATGAAGACTCTGAGGTGTTTAATTGGTACTTGGCCTGATCTTAAGAGCGTTTTAGCTCTGTAGATCTAGATGTCTTCTTGTAGCCCACAAACATAAAAGTAAAAATGAGCATATCAATAATTAAAAAATTAAAAATAACGAGAGAAAAGATTCATGGAAATTAATTCGTCTGAAAATATCATTATTTCCAATCTCGAGCCTGCAAATCTCTCAGCATTAATCATATCATAAATAGATCACTAGGATTAATTATGAACATGCATACGATTAAGAAACTAACCAAAGAAGAAGAACATTTTGGATAGAAAGCAGAGATATGATAGATTTCTTTTTCTTTTTCTGAATCAAGACGTTTGAAAAAATATCATATGGGATATATATATATTTCTTTCTTTCTTTTTCTTTCTTTTTTTTTTTAAAAAAAATTTGTGTTCATCGATAGATCGGACAGACAAGTAGGGTTAAACAAACCTGATAGTAGGAATATTTGGAGTAGCTGTAACTGCCATGGCCGCCATTCACAGGGAGTACATCGGACGCCATTTTTGTGACATCTCCAGCCGTGCTCACCTGAAGCGAAGAAGGGACCGATTCCGCCATTAATTTGAGCGAAGTTGGTGTGTTTGTGTTTGTGCGATATAGGAGTAAAGATTTGAGGGGAGTTGTTTGGAATTTATAGAACATATATGCATGTAGTGGTACCACCATAAAGGACGCATGCATATGTTTAATATATTAATTCTCTGTCGTCTAAGACATGGGTCCAACCCTAAAATTAATATATATATATGAGGCCGTACAGGTTTATATTTTATTTTTATTTTTTGTCATTTTTTATGCCCTATAGGCTATAGTTATTAAATTACAAGCAAGTCAAATAAATAATTTTTTTTTTTTTTTATTTTGAAAGAAAGTCAAATAAATAATTACATTAGAAAGTTAACCTCTTTTTTATTTATTTATTTTTTAATGCTTTCGTTTATGCTTGGAATGTGAAGAGACCAGGTACAGCTTAATTGGATGCTCCCGAATATGTTCTTTTCATTCTTCTATATTTTATAACTTTCTAAAAACAAAACTCTTAATACTATTTGAGATTAACTTTACTTTTCAACGAGACTGGTCTTGGCTATTTTTGTATTTTAATTTCTTTTATAACGTTAACGAGATAAATAACAATATATATATATACACACAAGTGGCATGATTTACAACTTTCTTTTTCAACCAATTTAACGTCAGCCACCAATAATGAGCTTGATGGCTTAACCATAATGAGTTTGCAATTATCAAATTGAATTTTATTCTTTGTTACGGTGCAAAATGAAACTTTTTGGGACAAGCCAAGTGTTATAAGGTAAAAGTAAAAGATTTTATACGGTAAAAGTTAAGAGAAGTACAGAAATTAGAAATTTAAAAAAATATTAAAATATCTTCCTACACGTGGACAATTTTAATTGAAATGGAGTTAAACTCATGTAATGTAATAGTGTAACACCCCGACGTCCTATATTGAAAAGATGAGTAGTCCATATAAAATGAATAATTTATAAAAATATTCATGGATAGTAAGTTTTACATTCGTTTTGAGGTGATAACGCAGTTATAGTTAGTGTTTTTTCTTAAGTCATTATAAATAATAGATGAATGCTAAGCTTACAAATTCTATTTGGGTGGCTTGGGTTAAAGAAAATCTGCTAAAAGGGAAAAGTTTTTGGTGTGCCTCATAGTTCTTGGGGCTGGAGGAAAATTCTCAAGTTGAGAGATATTGCTAAAAGTTTTAACTTGTAAAATCAGTTCTGGACTTGTTCTAATTAAGGCTCCGTTTACTTCGACGTAAAATGGTTTCCGTCGGAAAATATTTTTAGGGAAGTCATTTTTCCTAAAAATGTTTTCCACCTAAAACATTTTACGGTGTTTACCACGCGCACGGAAAATCAATTTTTTTTAAAAATATTTTCAAAAACAATTTTTTATTTTTAAAAAATATTTTTAAAAAACTATTAATTTTAATATTAGCTATTCAATTGTACTGAAAATCAATTTTTTAATTTTTTTTAAAATATTTTATATTTACCTATAAAATATAATACCATAAATATTACGAATATTCCACATCTAGGAAGATTGATATATATGAAAGGGCAAGTACATTGCTTTCATCTTGCTTGAAAGAAAAAGAAAAAAAAAATACCATGAATTCTAAAATTCAACCACAAATATTACAATACTTTGGCTAAAAAACTACCATCCAAGTTCATTAGTATCTTACTACATATTGATAATACGCAAATTCTAATTTCCATGGTTTTTGAAGAAGTTGTCCAACTAAAATTTTCTAAGCTTAGCATTCTTTACAAGAAATCCTCTTGCAAGCTTCTCATCTCCATTCAAATGGTCGAATGCAGTTGCAAGCATAAACTCATCATACCCTTCCACCTTCATCACCTCCTGATAAAGATGATCTGCGTTGACTCCCTTATTAAGAGCTTGAAGTGCTAATGCAACCTCTCCCAACTTTTCAGATATCAAATTATATCCATCTTCACTATCATCACGACTTCTTTTCCTATGTGACCTTTTGGTTGAACCTGAATCGGAGAAAGCAACATATTTTCCTTTTGATGACACATCATCAAAATCCAAATCCAAATCCCAATCAAGAATGTTATCATGCTGCACTACATCAGTAAAAGACTTTGCAAAACTCCCAGTCGCCATATCCTTACCAACAACTATGGCCATCTCATCGTACATTTCAATTTTTTTATTTAAATATTGCTCATGCTTAGGATTCGCCTGTTAAAAGAAATAATAGAATTTCAATAAAACTTCAAGACTATATAATTGCTATAATAAATAAAATAAGTCTCATACCACCACTTCCTCATCATACACCTTCTTGTCACAAGTTATCATCCTCAAATTTTCATTCCATCCAAAGCCACTCTTTTTATGGAGGGTGCCGATGATATTCCACATGCTCTTTATGGTTCGAAGGCAGTTGTCAACATGGTCAGGTACACATTCAACTCCGAATTTCTCGCTAATTGACTTCGCAACTAGTGCAAATGACGCATGTTTGAATGTGTTTGAAGGCTTATTTACTTTAGCAGCCTCATCAGCAAGAATTTCAAGTAACAAAGTATGCATAGGTTTTGACTACCTAAATTGCTTGTTTGCAACGTTCTTCTCCTTACCTTTGCCCATTGCTACAATCACAAACATATGAATGGTAATGCAAGATAACAATATACAATATCTCATGAAAGATAAAAACATAATGCAATATAGAAATAAACTCATATCATAAGCTGGATTAAATATCAAATGTATATCATACAATCAAATCATTAAAAATAAAAACATAATTGTCTTTAAACATGACTAGTTCAAGAAATAAACATTACAATATCAACCATACGAGAGAAAAAAAATCTACACATTTTTCCTATTTTTATAATCATCCCACATCGTATGACATATTACATCCCTTTTGATTGTCCATTCTCTATTTTCCTCTTGAACTTCCCTTCTTATTTGGTAGACTCTACCACTTTGATTTTGAGATTCAATATCACAAACAGCTTCTTCCATAATTGAGTCATTAGGATCAACACCCATAATGTGATTGTGAATGACACAACATGATAAAACTACTTCCACTTGTGTTTCGAACAACCAAAATGGTTCTGCATCCAACACACGGAAATGTCTCTTCAAAATTTCAAATCCTCGTTCAATTGTGGTTCTTAAGGACGAATGACGAAGATTGAATAATTCCTTTTCATTTTCAGGTGGATGATCACTAAACTCTTTCAAATGGTACCGAACACCACGATAGGGAGAGAGAATTCCATTTCGATTTCCATAACCAGCATCACCAAGATAATAGTTACCTTCAGGAATTTTGAATCCTCCTGGCCTAGTGAGTGCATCGTTTAAAACACGAGAATCATGTGCACTTCCTTCCCAACCAGCTAACACATATGTGAATTTTACATCAAAAGTAATGCCAGCTAACACATTTTGTGTTGTTCGATCTTTTCGATCTTTTCGACCACGAAACCTTCCTTGGATTTCAACTGGAATAGATGCCCGAGTATGAGTTCCATCTATTGCTCCAACACAATCCTAATGAAGACCAATACAAGTTACGCTAATTTGACAAATTACTTGAATTTTTTTTTTTTTTTTTTAAAAAAAAGAAAAAATTCAAATTTTAAAACTTACTTTAAAATATGGGTAAAACCTTCGGCTATTCCTTATTTCCAGCGGAGTAGAGTTATCAAGTTGTTTAATTAAATGTTTATATAGCGTCAAGACTCCTCCAAGTACAACCTTAAAACATCGATGAATAGACCTAATCGATCTATAGAACCTTCCACCAACCACTCGAAACCTCACATTATGCCCAATAATGTGTAAAAATATCAACACTTGTTCCTTAATAGACATGTGAATGGTCTCACGTACAAGGTTGTTCTCAGCAAGAATTTTACATAATTCAAAGAAAGATATAGGACTCATTCTTATTTGGTCAATACAATCTTGTTTGCTTCCATAAAGCATACTCTCGATTAGCATGAGGTTCCCTACGTAATACTCTCCTAGATCAAATATCTTTTAAGATTATAAGCCCAATAGCAAGAACAGATGCAACTGTGGTCGTAACTGTCGAAAGAATTCTTTCATCCATCTACAAACAACATAAAACACTAGATTATCAATACTATGAACAAACTTAACCAAAAGCTTACAACCAAACTAACCAAAAAGCTGAAACGTGGCTATATAAACTAACAAGCAACTATTAGCATATATATTAAGTAATTTGATTATATTAAGAATTGTTTCAGACTGCATATGCAGTTACCTCAACTTTGACCAAATTTAATTAGATGCCCATTACCATTATTTTAAAAAAAATTCAAATGTTTACTTGATGATATACGAGTAAATTTGTGGGTTAATATTGGAAATTTTATATGTTGGGAACATGTATTCTAGGGTCATAGGCTGCCATGCTGGAGCCTGTTGCTTGGTAATGGCCCTAATGGGTGTGTAGCATTGCAATCTAAGTACTTTTGAAAGATCTGGAAACATAGTAGCGTTGTAGTCTAGTATGGCTGGATTATTGTAGAATAAACAAACTTCAGATTCTCATTTGTGATCATGGGTCTCTTTATACTTTTGTAACACCCCCGCCCCCTAGCCTTCTGTAGGTTTGAAAAGAATATCTTGTAAAGTGCAAGTGAAGAGACATTTTCTACCATTTGTTGTTTTTTCCATTGCTTACTGACTATAGCAAAAATCACCCTTCATATAGTGTTATAAGGTATAAAATTATAAAGGTAAGTTTGCCAGGTAGCTTGTACAACACAAACAAACAAATAAAGGACAGGAATTTCCCTCTATCCCCAACTTACAACCATTTTGGGCAACCAGATACCTTGGTCATATTTTAAGAAAAAAGCAAGGCATAAATTTTCAGCTAAATACTTTGCAAGAAACAGAGGCATTTACTCTGCAGAAAGAGGCTTAACTAGTAATGGGTTTTAGTTATTACATGCAATGAAGTCAAGCAAGCAAAGCAAAAATCAGGATGTCCTCAAAACACAAAGAATACAGACAAGTCCTCAAAACACTTGCAGCACCCAACAACCAACCTAACAAAATCCAAAAAAAAAAAACATCCCAAATTCTTAATCTTCTGAGAATTGGACAGAAACCCTCCTATGAAAATCAAAACATCTACAAACAAACAAAAACTAACCTAAACAGCTCAACTCTACAACACAACACAACACAAAACCTGCTAAGAACAAAAAACTATTCCTCTCCCACTAGCTTCAGTAGCCGATGCTGGAGAAAGAGCACAACCTCCACCTAGCCTCACAACAACAGCCAAAGCAGCAGCAAATCAACAGGACATTCAACCACAGTTTGAAAAATACAACAAAGCCATGCCAGAATTCTGATGACAGTAAAACGAAAATCCAAGACTACATGAATGCTGATGACAGTAAAACGAAAATTCAACCAAGACCTCACATAGCAAAACACCAAGCAAAGAGCCAAGAGCCACCGAAAATCCCCCCCAATCTGCCATCACACAACCAGAAAATCAAAAGGAAACAAAAACCCATTCGGTTGAGGTTCATCTCAAAGTCAGAACTTCCAAGAATCAACAACCAAAACAGCCCATAACAACAAAGATCGCAGAAGTTCTCATTTTCCAAAATCCACACCCTAGACCCAAAACCTAAATCGCAAATCTGATACATTAATAGGGAAAGAAACCAAAATCAAGATCGCTCCATGATTTCCAGTTGTCCAACAGAGAAATAAACCAAAATCAAACGAAAATTACCAAGAGAAATTCGTAGATTTGAATCACTCCATACATATGGTTCAACAAAGAAAGAGAAAGATGAGAGTACCTGCGTCGGGGTTGAAGAGTGAAGCTCGGCCGAGAGAGAGATGAGCTGTGCAGGTGAAGGAGAATCAGCAGCTGCCGCTGTGCGTGAAGGTGAAGGTAAAGGAGAAGCTGTGCGTGAAGGTGAGAGTCGGGGTTTTTTTGGTTTTTTTTTATAATCAGAAAGCGTCGGGTTTTTTTTTTTGGGTGAGCAGGGAAAATGGTTTACGAAATTAAAAAGTGTGAACCATTTTCCCCAGAAATGTAAAGGATTTTTGGTCAAACCGAAATCATTTTCGGTTTGACCACTATTTTACGTCGTAGTAAACACCGTAAAAATGCGGAAAATATTTTCTCGAAATCATTTTACGTCGAAGTAAACGGAGCCTAAGTTCGTTTCAAACGTGGTAACAATCTAGAATTATATATGAATATTGCAAAACCGTGTTTTAACTTGTAAAATCAGTTTTTAATTTGATGGGATCAAAGAAAAATGTTTTCTTTGGTTATAGTACATGTTATGAAGTGCTTTATAGCATATGTGGATCAAAATAAATTAATTTTACAAGTATGTATAGATGATCATACTCTTATTAAAACTATTTACAAAAATGTTTTAAAATATTTTTATCTTTATATTAGGTCAACATTTTTTTCAAATAAAAAATGAAAACACCATTGAAAAAGCTTTAGCAAATTACTTTTATTTATTTATTTTTTAAAAAAAATGAGATAATTTATGTTATTTTAAATTTTATTTTATTACATTTAATGGTATATATGATGTTACACCATTCTCAATTTTAAATAATGTTACAATGTATATAGATGCCAAGACATTCTCAATTTTTTTTTTTTTTTTTTTTTTTCTTCCGAGGAGTGTTTATTCTAGGTACTTCTTATTTTCTCTTTTTGCTGAAAATCCATATTTATGTTTTTTTTTTTTTTTAAAGAGAAATATATTGATCAATTTCTTATTTGCCAAGACATTAGACATGGGACTACCTAATCTAAGCATTATTGTACTTATCTGAATTCAGGTGCCACATGTTATGTAGCTACCAAAGTCTAGTCACTACAAGAAATTTGGTCATTAGCAACCAAATTATTAGCGGCGACCCAAAAGTTGCCGCTAATGACCCCTCATTAGCGGCAACTTTTAAAGGTTGCCGCTAATGAGAGGTCATTAGCGGCGACAATAAAGTCGCCGCTAATAGCGGACGCTATATACCAAAATAGTTGATATTTAGCAGCAACACCAATAACGGCGACAATTATTGCCGCTATTTACTACTCGTCAGCGGCGACATCACACGGTCGCCGCTGTTAGGCACTCAATAGCGGTGATACACGTTGCCGCTATTTAAACACAATCAATGGCAACAAACTATTGCCGCTATTATGAGCGCAACAGCGGCAACTTTAAAAAGTTGCCGCTATTAAAAGGTTAATAGCGGCAATATTTAAAGTTGCCGCTAATGGTCCTAACGAAAAAAAACAAATAAAAAAATAGGCCTATTAGCGGCGACATAAAGTTGCCGCTATTAAGAGGTCAATAGCGATTTGCTAATGCGAATAGATGTTAGAGATTGAGAAACCTTAAACTAGAAACTAAGTAGACATAGACCTCTATCTTAAAATGAAAAATGAATAAAAATTGACTTATTGTCCCAATAAAACTAATTATTTGCAAGTGGACCATTCATCCTGATTTGGAGGGCATGTTTAATGATGCATGCTAATGGTTAGCGTCTTATATGGATGTCTCTCAAGTCTCATGCCTCACACTCCCATGCATTTTTTTAGATAGGTCCTTGCATTTAGAAACTGAATAGATATTTTTATTGCTTAACATATATTGGACCACTCGGATTTGTCCAATTTGCTTGCTTTGTAGGTCATCACAACATAGAGTGCTTGTCTCCTTTCCTTCTATTATCCATATTGCAGCCAAGTGTAATTAACAGTAAGGGTGAAAATAATTCCTAATCATTTAATCATGAAACATGTTTTTCATTGGTACCAGTTGTTGAGTGAGCAATTATAAAAGGAATCTTTTTGACTGTAAGAAAATTTCTCAATGGTTAATATGTTGTTGTTGGATATATGGGTGGAAGTTGCACTCTTCTAATCCATGAGGAGGTATATAGCTGTTTGAACAGGACCCTTTTTAAGTAATGCATTTTTCTTGTATTCTTGCTTTTGAATAATGTTATTCTGGAGTTTTTTATTTCTTGGTTCAAGTGTGTAGTGTTTGCATATGAATTCTCTCTCTCTCTCTCTCTCTCTCTTCCAGGCGTCACAGAAGCATTATTGCACTTACAAGCACATACACGGGAAAGAGAATATTGATGAAGAATGGTGCACTTCTGACCCATTTGGCTTTTTTGTTATTTTGTTTTTATAAATAAGATTCCTTTCATTTTTCATAACTGAAAATGGTTTTGGAAATTTCCAGCAAGTTGCTTTTGAGTAATCGAGAAGTAGGATGCCCAGAATTTAAGTGAGTTATATCTATTGTCCTATATGTTCTGTTAATCTTGGTTATCTTTGTTTACACTATGATGTATTGCACGTGCCATCCCAATATATATAGATATAGATGCTTTTTTTTTTTCTCCCCCAATAAGGTCGCCACTATTGAGTTTCTATTTTTTAACTCATTAGCGGCAACCTCTAAGTTGCCGCTAATGAGATAAATAGCGGCGACTCTATGTTGCCGCTAATGACAAACGAATAGCGACAACTATAGGTCGCCGGTAATGCTGGAGAAATAGCGGCAACTATAGGTTGCTGCTAATGATAGAGGAATAGCGGCAACTCTATGTGGCCACTATTGACTTTTTTTATTTTTAATTTTCTTATATCATTAGCGGCGACTCAATGACGCTACTATTGACATACAATTAGCGGCAATTTGGTGGTCGCCGCTAATGATATACCAATAGCAGCAACCATGGAACCATTTTGAACCATTTTTTCAGGTAAAAAAAAAAAAAAAAATTATTAGCGACGACTTAGAGTGGCCGCTAATGAGTTGTCATTAGCGGCAACTGTGAAAGTCACTGGTATTTGACTTTACCGTCGGATTACTACCAATCACCAAATAGAAGCCACGTGTTGCCGGTATTTGCAAATAGCGGCAACTTTTTGCTCATTAGCGGCGATTTTGGGTCGCCGCTAATGACCATAATTTTTGTAGTGAGTGGCAACACGTGGACACATTTGGATGGTTGGAGCTAATATTTTCTTGCTAATTTCACTGTGAGACATGTTATACATCATCTTTATTTATGCTTTGATGGTCATAGTTGTTGGTTTTCAAAAACCCTTGTCATTTTAATTGTCTTAATTCACTCCAATTATTTCGTTATATATATATATTTGGAGTGAATTTTTAGTATAATCTTTTTTTTTTCTTTTTTCTTTTTTGAATTGTAGTATAATCTTCTTAAAACAAAAGTGACAGTTGATAATTAAGAAAAATGTTGACTTATCAATAATTGTCGTATGAATAATTGCCATAATGACATTCTTCTCTTCCATGATTACAAACGACAATGTTTTTGTTATCCGCAATAGGTCACTCCTCATCCATGATCCACCAGAATTCGGAAACACTTCCAAATTAATCTCTCACTGCTCAATGCTTTTTGTCTCTTAATTCCTTTTTCACAACCCAATAGGCTGTACCTGCTTCAGAAACAAAGTGACCGTCACTTTCTCATCTATGCATCCATCTCTTTTTCTCGTCTATGTATCTTTCTAGTCTAGGAAAACTGGTTCAAGTTGATGGCCTAAAACACATGATTTTCAATATTGTTTTAAGTATTGTTTGTTAGTTTCTTTTAGATTCTTTTGTTGATGCCCAATAATTCAAAAGATGTATTGACCATTAAAGCATGATTAAATAATTTTAGGGGTTGCATGTATGGCAGTTTGACCACCATATATGGTAGTGCCATAGTTATAAACCATAAGACCACACTAAGAATGCCAAAGGACCTAGTTAGATAGAGAGCCCTAATATGATTAGGTTTCAAAAGTTCAAGTTTGTTGAACTCCTATCTTTAAGATATGACTTTTACATAATGAATTAATCTAGTAAAATTAAGATTACAATTGGTTCAATAGAACCCCTATCTTTCAAAATATCAAGCGGTAGAAAGATTCAAAATTTGAGTTTCACGGCCTTCATTGTTGGTCTATAGTAATGTAGACACATCGCCTTGACAATGGGGTCATGCTCCCTCCAGAGGATGCTTTTGCTTTATGAATTACAAGGATATACTTCCTTAGCAGATATAGAAGATGTGATTAAGATCATAGACGACCACCCTCTAGTGGAGTTGCTTGACAATCACATTAAATATATGTTGCTTGACCATATGTGAACTCTCAAGTATACTAAATTAGGATTTTCAACTGTGCTCTTCCTTGTGAGCATGTATTGATATATACATAGAGATTACAAATATAGTTTTGTTACAATACAACTTAGGACTATACTAGTTTGCTTACAATGGAATTTTTAGATAGTTATACTCTAAAACTCTAGATCGTTATATATACATCTAAGGAATCTTATACTTTAAGACTCCAACCAACTCTATCACATATTCATTTATAGTCTTTTATCATATAGTTCTCTTAAAGGACTAGAATTGTGTTTGATATGCATTGCTGTGGACGAGACGAAATGTGCTTCAACACCACACACACCCGTAATGTCAACAAGGGAGACTAGATGTTGAGCTTGATGCAAAAGTCTTGAAATCTTGAGGACACAACTGGTTTGGTAAGGACATCAGTTAGCTAATCTTTGCTTGGGATAAAGCGGACTTGTAGAGACTTATTAGCAACATGATCTTAAACGAAGTGGAAGTCTATTTTCACATGCTTTGTTCTTGCATGGAACACCTAAGTTTTTTTGAAGATGTAAGTGTGTTTCCAAGGTCATGAAGGAGAGCTTGTATCCAAAGCAATTTGGCAGTAGCGTTGGCGATGGACTTGTACTGAGCTTCGTTAGATGATCTGAAAATGGCTGGCTGTTTACATGAGCTCCATGAGATAAGATTTTTGCCAAGGAACACACAATAGCCACTAGTTGACCATCTTCCATCCAAACAGTCTGCCCAATCCGCATCAAAGAAAGCCTCAAGTGTGAATGACTTGCTCGATGTGAGACATAAACCATAGGACAACGTTTGTTTGAGGTAGCGAAGGATTCTCTTTACTGCTTGCCAATATATTCATGTTGGGCGGTGCATGAACTGACATACTTGACTCACGAAAAATGCAAGATCAGGTCTAGTGAGTGAGAGGTGTTAGAGTGAACCAACCATGCTTCGATAAAGAGAGGGATCTTTTATAGGATCACCTTCATAGGCTGAGAGAATGTAGGAGGATGCCATTAGAGATGTGATCAACTTCACGTCTAGCATGTTAGTTTTCTTCAACAAATCGAGAATATATCTTCATTTTAATATACCAGATTGTAGTGGTATCCTTCAATGCCTAGAAATAAGTTGAGATTGCCCAAGTCTTTGACTACGAAATTGACTCGAAGATGCTGCAAAACATCATCAATAGCATAAAGTATGGAGGCAATAATAATGATATCGTCAACATAGATGAAGATAAATATTGTAACATTTGTTGAACAAAAAATGAACAAAGAGGAATCAACTTTGAAACCAACAAAGCCAAGTTCCAGTAATTTGCCATCAAACGAAGAGAACCATGCTCTAGGGACTTGTTTCAAGCCGTATAAGGCTTTGTTGAGCTTGCATAAGTGATGTAGTATCAAGGAATGCGCAAAGCTAAGCGGTTAAGTCATGTATACCTCCTCTAAAAGAAAACCATGCAAGAATGCATTTTGGATGCTAATTTAATGCTCCAATTTGCTAAGTAGGCTAGAAATAAAACCATGCATATGGTAGTAGGTTTAACTATCGAACTATAGGCTTCACCATAGTTAAGGCCCGCTTGTTGATCCTTTTGTTACTAGCCGAGCCTTGTGACGTTCTATGCTCAAATTTTTCTTCCTTTTAATTTTAAACGCCCATTTACAACTAACAATTTTTTGAGCCAGATGAGGTGGAACTAGAAACCAGGTCTAGTTTTTCAAAAGTGAACTCAATTTGACTTGCATTGCACACATCAACTCAAAGATCTTGATGGCAGTACTAAAACTAGTTGGTTCTGGTAGTGCTGCTTCGGTGATGGATAGCAAGGGCAGTGGGTACCAAACTTTGCAACCCGTCAATTTATGTGGTTTAGTGATATTGTTTTGAAATTTGGTCTACATTGGATGAGTCCGTGGAGGTACAAATGGCAAGGTCTGAAGATCCATCACTATTGGCTCGTGAGAGGAGAGTGTGAGGTAGCCGAATTGGTGGATGAGGGACTTGTAGGAAGTGGTGAAGCAGGGGGCTGAGCATGTTGTATAGGAGATGTCATAGATAGGTCTGAAAGAGGGACATACTGAGAAGAAGGGACCGAATGAGAGGCAAGAGATTTGGAGGCATAAGGAAAACTTGTTTGAGGGAAAACTACATCACGGGAGATATACATTTGACTGGATTCAATGTGATAGCATTTGTAGCCTTTATGTTGTGTGTTGTATCTTAAGAAGACACAAGGTTTGGACCAAAACTCAAATTTGTGAGAGTTGTATGCTCAAACGTTGGGGAAGCATGCACACACGAAGATTTTGAGAATGTTAAAATTTGAAATTTTGGAGAATAACTTTTCAAAAGGTGATTGATGGCAAAGAATTGGTGTAGGTACTCTATTGATGAGGTAACAAGATGTAAGGTGTGCTTCATCCTAAAAGAGTTTAGGCATATTGCTTTCAGCAAGTAAGGCTAGAGTGATGTCAATAAGATGTTTTGTTGATGGGTGTAAGGACATGAAATACGATGTGTAATGCCCATGGATTGGAAGAATTGGTGGAGCTACGATATTCTCCTCCCCAATGAGTTTGGATGCTTTAGATTTTTATATTAATCAAGCATTCAATCATGGTTTGGAATTTGAGAAACATGGATAACTTTAGATTTATGTTGAATAGGAAACACCCAAGTGTAGCGACTAAAAACATCAATGAAAAAAACATAATTTATTTCCATTATGAGAAATAACTAGTGAAGGTTCCTATACATCATAATAAATTAACTCTAATGGTTTAAAAATAAGGGAAGTAGATTTATTAAAAGGGAGTTAGTGTCTTTTGGCCCGTGGACAGGCTGAGCAAGAGGAAGCAACTTTATTGGAAGAAACTAGATGAGCAAATCTAGATAAGTCAAGTTTGACAATCCAAAGAGACAGATGTCCCAATCGTTTGTGGTTAGTTGAAGTGTGCTCACCAACCATAATTTTTTATTTTTTTAATTGAAGATTGAAAATGCGAACAATAGAGTTGATAGAACCCATCCTTAAGTAGGCAGGGATGGAGTGGAGTCCCGGTTGTGTAGTCCTTAACAAAAAGTAACAAGTGAAATTCAAAGAAAACAAAGTTATCATGGGCAAATTGACAGACTAAAAGCAAGTTTTTACAAATCAATGAGATATTAAGAAGTTGTTGCAAGATAAATTTACGACGAGAAGTGGAAATGGTGGCTAAACCAACATGACGAATAAACAAACTTGTACCATTGCCAACATGAATCTGATCATGTCCAACATACTCTTCATCGGAGATATTCAGATTGTTGAGGTCATGTGTGAGATGATGTGTTGCCCCGATGTCTGGATACCAGTTCTCATTTGTAGATCTACTGGGGAATGAGTAAAAGGCCTAAGGATGACTGCCCAATTCAGAAGGTGATGCCTTATCGTAGTGTTGGTAGCAATTCAGGGACATGTGGCCCTACTTGCCGCATATCTGGTGTAATACCCCGACTTTTTAAATCATTTTAAAAAAAGTATTAACTATGCATAATATAAGGCTCGTCTCACTTGAGTAATTAAGAAAATACCATAATTAAGAAATAAGTCTAATCCATTTTCGGTTGGCACGGACCGTCTGCCTAACTTCTAGATACGGTACGGTCCATCTTCCCTAGGTATGGACTATCAAATATCTTAATCAGTTACACACAATCAATGGATAAGCATAACTCATCTTTGGTGAGTACGAATTGTCTACTTAAATCACACTAAACTAGGGTGTAGACCAATTCATCTTCCCTAGGCATGGCCTATCAAATCCTATTGATCATACGTCAATTAAAACCGTTGTATAATAATCATTCATATAATCACAGAAAATATGAAGGATTGAGTTCAATCAATATAAAATACTTTCTAAGACAAGAGAAGAATTTTATAATGATTGAATATAAACATTAAGATCAATTCTCACAGTTATACAACCATCATGCGTATAGAAAAACCCAAATTAAAATATAATTAAACCATTGTTACTTGGAAAGGGCTACATCAACACCTTATTATAGAATTAGTTACTCATGCTAGTGCTGGGATGGCCTTCTGCCATGTTCATCTTCTCCTCAACCCTTCAAGCCTCCAAGAAGATTTTTGTGTGAATTATCTCTCAAAAACTAAGCACACCTTTTTTCAAGGCTTAGAGGCCTATTTATAGGGTGTAAAAAAAACCCTAGAAGAATCCCAGAAAAGATCGTACTTCAGTCTCCTAGTCAAATTAGAAAGCAATCCTAGTACAAATCGGAATAGAATTTGTTCAGATTTGCATTCTTATATTGCGGTACATTTTTGACATAGTAAACATTTGAATTAAGAAAATATTATTTCTTAATGATTTGTAGTATTTTGAGTTATCTTTCCAATGCCATTGGTTTCACTGCAATCTAATACTTAAGTGGAAAGTTATGATTATAATACTGAGATATGTGCAGAATCCAAATTTGAATCCAATCCGATTTTAACTCCAATTAGAGAAATTTCGATTTAATCATTGCATTGATTTGATTAAACTTAACCACATCATATAGGTCCTCTATTATGATTGGTTAAGCTTAACCACATCTTCTAGGTCTTCTCAAAGTGTACTTTAAGCCCAAAATCATTGAAATTTCTTACATATTTATTTAATACCTGAAAACAATAAAATAACACAGAATCAAACAAATAACAATATTAAGGAATTAACATATGCAAGTTATCAATGACCATAGATGTTATCGAGAGATAATGGATCAACTCGAGTAGTGACCAAAGTCACAAACGGATCGTAGTCGGATCTATAGTCAGCAAGGAGGAAGGAGAACTCTTAAATTCGTTCAAGGGCTGGCCAGCCTCAGTCAAGGTATCAGTCAACATTTTAATCTACCGGAAGTACTTAGTAATAGAGGAATTTGCCTTCTTGGCCGTGGCAAACTAGAAGTGAATCTACATGACGTGAGCTCAGGCTTCTAACATAAACCTGGTCACTAATATCATTCAAAGTTGAGAAGTGGTAGCACAGCTAACTGCATGGATGACATATGGTTTGGCCAATGTGGAAATCAACACACTGAGGATCATTTGATCCCGTTGTCACCAAGTTAAATACTCGGGATTGGCCATGGTGGCAGGAGCACCGAGGTGGTGCTGGTGTTGGGTATGGTTTGGGCTGGAGCTTGAGAAGAACTATCAATGAAACTGTAGGCATCCTGTCCTTTGAGCTATGCCAAATTTTGGGTAAGCCAAGACATCAAATTATCTTTGGAAAGCTTGATAGCTAGGGTATGATTCATGTTTGGGACGATGAAAATAACCAAGGGGTTAGTGGGGCATGGGTTGGTGGAGGAATTCGCTGATTTGGGATCGGCCATAAAGAAAGAGACTTTAGTCTAGTAGATGATCTAATACCATATGAGAACTCACAAATATATTGAATTAGGGTTTTCAATTGTGCTCTTCTTTGTGAGCTTATATTGATATATATATAGAGATTACATATGTAGTTTGGTTACAATACAGCTTAGGACAATACTAGTTTGCTTACAATAGAATTCTTAGATAGCTATACACTAGAACTCTAGATAGCTATACATCTAAGGACTCTTATACTTCAAGACTCCTAGACATATTCCAACTCTATCACTTATTTGTTTCTAGTCTCTTATCACATAGTTCTCTTAAAGGACTAGAATTGTGTTTGATATGCATTGGTGTGGATGAGACATGATGTGCTTTGATAGAACAGATCACTTAGAATATTTGTACATACACTACTTAATATGATGTGCTTCAGATCTATTAGGTTTTCCAAAGATGAGGAGATCATCAACAAAGAGAAGATGATTGGGTGTTGGGCAGTTTCTGGTAGTTTTAAACCCCTTTAGATTGCCAGCTTCTACCTCACGACAAAGGAGTCTAGAGACGACTACGGTGCCCAAGATAAATAAAAAATGAGAGGGATGATCTCCTTGTTCGAGGCCCCTAGCCAAAGAGAAATTCTCAAAAGGGCTTTCATTGATCAGGATGGAAAAGTAGTGTAATGCCCCAGTGAAATCATTTAATTGGTAATTGACTCCATGATTCGTCTCCCAGCCTTATTCTTCTCAAAACAAGACTCATGGATTACATCCTCTCCGAAGAAAGATTGCAGCAGAAGACTTTGACTAAGGGACAGAGATAGCAACAATTTTAAAACCATAATTATAACAACCAGAATGAAATTGAAAGTATTATAACATAGATGGATCTTAAATGTATCGGTCAAAGACCGGTCATCAAAATATAATACATATAAACAACTATTCTAAATCAATTAAGGCCTAAGTTTAACTAAATAAAGCATGGAGATAATCTAAAGCATCTCATAACGAATAGATCTGTCAACATCCCTCATAGATTGGAGCCAGAGAGGGTCCAGCTCCTAAAAAATTATTCGGATCAAGCCCTTCCTAAAAACCAAATGCCTCCCTGGGTCCATCTTCAGCTAAGCTAGCTAAACAGGACAAATATACATAATGGAGGGAAAATAATAAAAGAATAAGTCCGACGACTTAATAAGTAAAAATGCACACAATGTACATGTCATTTGAATGATGAACTCAGTTGTTCTTAAACCACATGCATTATAATGGGGTGACACTTTATCATGAATGCAATATAGATATAATATATATTGTAATTATGAAAACCAAATCATAGTTCAAATGGTATGGTCTACCCGAGATATTACCCCTTTCAGCGGGGTTGGCGCTGTCCAAAGAGACTTGTAATACAATGCTAGTACTCCGGCCATTGCACACTACCATTCATAACTAGCAGCCTGGCCGAGTTTGACCTTCGGTAGCCAACGCTACTAATAATGTACGTCATGTAATGACCTGCCAATCAAACATAGCTATACCGGTCACGAAACAACCATTGGATTCAAAACCCATATAACACACACACATTTGAACATATAGATAACATATATAATAAGCCCATGACCATTATCCCGCATGTACCAATGTACCATGTCATACAATGTAATTAGTCTAATCCGTCTTTTACATGCATGCTCTTACAATTCTCACATGTTCATTATCTTTCTTAAGCAACACATGTTTTCACAAAATATAGTTCATAGTAGATCAAAATATATTTTCATGTGAATTATAAAGATGCATATACATGCAATGTGAGAAAAATAACAACTATTCATGTGAGTTTGTATTCACTTGCATTGTAAGGTTTCTCCAAATATTCCTCAAAGTATTCCTCACTCTCCAAATCTATAAAAAGACCTATCATAAATCCTAAATCTAAGCTAAAATGGGCCCTAGACCTAAAAATGTTCAAAACAGAGTTTCTGCCTGACCTTCGAATGTTCAAACAGGCTAGGTCGAATGTTCGTCATCAACCTTGAACGTTCGGCCAGAGAGGTGCGAACATTTGCTTCTGGGCAAAAAACCCATTTCGAACCAAACAACCTTCTAATCGCATCTAAGCAAGTCCTAAGGTTATAACAAGATCCCTAACATACTCCTAGCCCAAAATAACACTTGCATGCAAGAGAAAATACATCCATAATGATTGAAACTCTAACTCATGTTTAAACCAAGATTAAAACCTAAAACAACAACAAAAACCCAAAATAACAACCAAGCTATGGAAAACATTTAACCAACATAGCAACTAGGTAAAGAATAAGCTAAGTTAAGAAGGTTACATTTCTACAAAAAGGATCACCAAGAAACCTTCCTTCTTCTTCTAACAACTCACAAAACACTCAAATAAGGTTTTTCTAGGGCTCATAGGGACGAATGAGACTTAGAAGGGCGTAGAAGGGGGTATTTATAGGGTTAGAAAAAGCTGAGGGCGATGTTGTGACATCCTGTAGGTCATCGAACATTTGGTGGTCCAGGGTCGAACGTTTGGCGTACTGTTCGCACAATAATTCAAGGATTGCAAGGCGTATGTTTGTGTTAGCGTATATATAATTACCATGCTATATAATACTCAGCAAAAAACAAAAATTAGAGATTCAGAATTATCTCCAGCTATTGTTGCACAAGCGTAATGAAGAACCTCGAAGCAATATAAATTTGCTCTCAGCAATATGAGCCTGAGATAAAAATAAAAATGAAAAGGAATCTTCTAACCTATGCCTACCAGTGCAAAATGATGGAATATACAAAGTTTTTTATAGGTAGGTCAGGGACCCTTATTCTTAAATGTTATTGATTTTGCTCATCTCATCAAGGAGCAAAATCAAAATAAAATTAATTTCATCAATTCCATAACATCTTTTGGCTAGAATAAATCACTCAATATCGTAACCATAATTATAATAAATACAATAAATAAAATGTGACATAAAGTTCATACCTTAAATAGATTTTCTTACAATTCGATCATTATCCAGTGGGTCAAACTTTAGTCAACGAACATTCAGTGGTCCCCCCAGGAACTATTACCCAATGGGTCTAGGGTTACAGAGCAAACATTCAATGGTCCCCCTACGAATGTTCGGTCATTACCCAAAAAGCCCAACAATCTTCCCTCCAACGAATCCTAATGAGCCGAGAAACCTTGTTAAACCTCCGACTAAGTTAAACATAGCCTAATAATTACCCCGAGCACTACAAGTAGAAAGAGGAAGTTGAGAGGCAAAGCCGAATCTAGTTGATCCATTTAGGGTGAAAGCTTAGTTTACCTATTAGCTACCATAAAAGACCATTTTTTATTTATTTATTTTTATTATTATTTTTTTTTTATGGCGCTGGGTCGTGGTCTTGCCAGTGTACCAAGATTCCCTTGTTGGACCGACTGCGTCGGGAGTGGAGTTTTTGTGTTGGTTCGGATCTAAGGCTTTCGGTGGGTGAAATTTGTAGTTTTGTGAGTAGTGTGGGTGCTAGGATGTTGTCAAATGGTGCATTCATGGAACTCTGCTTGAAACACTCCCTCATATCCTCGGTGAATTTCTCCCTCCATGGAAAGAACTCTAGCTGCATTTTTTTTAGTAATGTTTGTTGCTATGCACTCAATGAAATTTTTATAGACATGGCTAACTTTTGTGATAATGGGCAAACCTGGCTCTATACCACTTCATGAAAACCAAATAGTAATAAAACACAAAGAATATATATATATACTTTCAAAGAGCCGTGACCTCTAAAATACAGTGAACTATATTGTAAAAAAATATTACTTAAGTTAGTTTATTTCAAATAATCATTTTTAAAATAATACAAATGACTTTACTGTGTCATAGACAGATAACTACTATTATACTCATACCGACTCTGAGTACTTTATTTAAATAAAACTGCTAGTTGTCCCTTTATTTTATTGAGTAATATTACAAATCTTTTTTGTGTCTCTCTAAGAATGATGTGACTCTTAAAATTATTATTGTACTTGTAATTTATCACTATTAGATTTTAGTCAAATGAAAATTTTAAAAATTATTTCATTTTTTAGGAATACAAAAATAGTACAAGAAGAACTTCTAGAATCTTCTACCACTATTACTATTCTTATAAGGTTTAATAAGTCTAGCATTTATGATTACATCATAATGTTCTCCACATTACAAGAAATAAAGAAAACATCAAAGGGAATGAGCAAATAATAATAATAATATTAAGAGAGTATATATAAGAGGGATAAAGAAGTCTGAATTCTTAATTATGCACGTGACGTAATCAATACATACTTTTGGAGGTACTCTAAAGATCAAATCATATAATTTTCCATATTCTTTATTGTTGTTATGTAAGATTTGAAACTATAGTTAAATTTAAATAAGTTTTGTCGTGTGGCAAAAAAAAAAAAAAAAATTGTGCTTTATTATTTCTGTCCTTTCTTTTCCCCGTTAGTATATATATATATATATATATATATATATATATATATTGGAATGGTGTGATGCTATCTTTACATCATTGCTTACCTCTTTTATGTGTAAAAACAATACATATGTTGTGGTCCATGCAATACGTTGAAAAGCATATATATTGGTTTTCGTAGGTTAATCATAGCCTTAAAAAAGTTGTCTTCTAGGCTCTAGAGAGTAGAGTGATGGTTGGCGAGCACTAAAACTCTGCACCATGATCCATGCATGGATATTATTGCCTTTCTGTTTTTCTTTTTCTTTTTTATACCCCAGTATAATGCCAATAATATTCTCTTCTACTAATGAATACAACATAATTATATTACAAGATCAATAACAAATGGCTACCCTTTTGTACCCATTACGTTTTTCAAAAGATCAATCAATGAGTTTTGGACCACAGGATTAGAAAAATCAGTATTATTCATTATCTTAATTCAATAATTGCATTTTCCCTTAATTATTTCAAATGAACACATCAACAAACTGTCTAGGAGATTGGACTAACTATGTGATTGCTGAGTTGCGTGATAGAACGTTATTCATGAATAATTAATTAATCATTTCATTTTAATGATATATAATTTTGGCGTTTTAGAGAAAATCAGAATATAAAACTTGTTATACGTACGGGAGCATAGTTATTATATAATGCATTTCATCGTCAAATCAATGCCGTTCAAAATACGATTAAATTAAAATTAATTAAAATCCATTTTTCAAGAAATGACAAATAGAAAAGAAGCTAGATACAAAGTGACAAACAATACTTACATGTTTTGTGTATTAACATGTCTAAACCACTCTGATGATTTTGATTCGACACTTTAATACTAGAAAATATTCTCCAAGTAAAAGCTAACCCTTGATATTCTCGTCTTCTTGAGGTATGAAGCAAGGAACGAGAAGTTTAATTAGTTCGAGACGGGCATTCGACTCGGTTAATCGGCGAGTTTGAACTTGAGTTTGTACAAGATTGTGGTATTAGCGAGTAAATCCGAGCTAATATTTAGAACCTCTTCTTGATAACAAATTGAACTTGAACCACCATTACTCAGTTTTGTTTGTTTATAGCCCTACATGAACTTAACTAAATTCCATTAAAGTTATTTTTTAGGGTTAAATACTCCAGACCTCCCTGGAGTTTCTCAACATTATTTTTTTCCCTCTAGGGTTTCATTTTTATCACAGGAGGTCCCTATGGTTTTGATAATAGACCAAGTTAGTCCTCCGTCAGTTGACCGTTAGTTGACTTAACGAAATTCCACGTGGACCAATTGCATGTTGATACGTGGCACCTACTTAATTTTTTTTTTTTAATTAAAAAAAAAGTATTTTCTAAAAAAAAAAGAAAAAAGAAAAAAGATTGCGGCCACCCCCTTGGAGTCCAAGGAGGTGGCCGAAACCACCCCCAATGGTGGTTGGGGGTAGTTTCGGCCACTCCCTTGGGCTCCAAGAGCCACCCCCGATTTTTTTTTTTTTTTTTTAGAAAATACATTTTTTTTTTTTAATTTTAAAAAAAAATTAAGTAGGTGCCACATGTCAACATGTGTTTAGTCCACGTGGAATTCCGTTAAGTCAGCTAATGGTCAACTGACGAAAAACTAACTTGATCTATTATCAAAACTATAAAGACCTCCTGTGATAAAAATGAAACCCTAAGAGAGAAAAAATAAAATTGTGAAACCTCAAGGACTAATTTAATATTTAACTCTATTTTTTATGCATATATTATTATTATTATTATAAAGAGTATGAATTAGCGATCAACAGTAATTATTTTATTTGAGCTTGACTAACACTTACTCGTTAAGAATTAATGACAAAAAAAAAAAAAAAAAAAATCTAAACAGTTAAAAATTGCAAGCAATCTCAAGTACAACTCAACCCATTAAATTGAACACAAGATGCCGGGTCTTACCTAACGAGAAACCAACTAGTGGGGGTGGAAATGGGGTTGGACTTTGGAGTGTTAAAAGAAAAAACAAAGCAAAAAGATCCCTTGAAACAATGTAGACCGACAAACCAGTTTGCCGGCCGGGGACCATACTAGGTTAAAAGAGGCCAAAAGGGAGCAAAAAGTGTGTTTTCTCTTCATATTTAGGATTCTTGAGAGAAGAGATACACAAAAAGAAGGGAGCATTCAATATAAAAAAATTCATTGTTCGGGTACGATCACTAGCCTTTTAAGTCTACGCATTAGGGGACAGTTGTGTCGGCCTTGGCCTCCGAGAGAGTCTTCAAATAAAGTGGTTGTGCCTCCCTTTCCATTCCAACATAAAAACCCTAGCTACCTCCTCACTCCTCAACCCTAGCTTAGACACTTGATGGTAGGGAAGTAGCATAATCAAACAATTTTTACACCGATTTGTTATGTTTTTTAAAATGGATTTATTAGACTTTTTTTTTTAATCCTTTTTTTCTTTTTAATTTCCAATGTCACGGGTGTGAATTAAAAGAATGAGATGGTATTGAGATGTGGGGATGTAATTCCAATCAGTATAGATGAGATGCAATTAGACATTGTGTCAAGACCATTAGTAATTCTTCTCCTCATAAAACAATTTTTGAGAAGAGGAGTGAGCAGATCAGTATATATGAGATGTAATTAGACATTGTGTCAAGACCAGTAGTAATTCTTCTTCTTGGAAAACAGTTTTTGAGAGAAGGAGGGAGCAGATCCTCCTCCTCTCCCTTTTCTCTTCTACTCTATGCTCTTATCTTCTCCCTCTCCTTTTACCTTTTTTCTTTTTATTATTTATTTATTTTTTATTTTTTATTTTATGTTTGTAGGTGTTCTTCGACCAGATTAGAAACTTCAACCTTTCCGCTATGCGTTTGTCCACCTTCCACCGTGTAGTGCTGTTCATCTCTTTTCCTGCCGCTGCTGCTGTTTGCTGGTTATTTGTTTATGTTTTTTGTTTTGAATAGAGATTTTTTCTCTAAAGATCTACCAAACTACCCTCATGAGCGAGAATGAATAATTATGTGTGAGGAGTTATTACTCACGGCCTTGATAGTTTCGGTGTAAGGGATTATCTCTTATGGCCGGTTTAGATAAATTTTTTTAAGAAATTTGGCTACCTATATCTTAGATCTAGTTTGCATAAAGCAGATTTATTCTTTAACTATATTTGTATATGGATTAGCGGAAGATTGAAGTTATAGATAATACTTGATTGTAAGAATTTTTGTTTGTATCTATGACTTTGTAAGCTCATAGCATGTGGCTATGATTTTGCAGAACTTTATGCTTTGTACTGTAAGAGCTTTATGCTCTGCTTTATAAGAGCTTTATACTCGTGATCTTTAATCAATAAAATCCTCTTAATGGGAAACAACATGGAAAAAAGAACCACAGCCTAACAGTACAACAAGCCAAAAAAAAAAAAGCTATTAGTGAAGCCTATTGATTGTTTATCCGAAGGAGAGAAATCTTATTAGAGATATGATGAAGAAGTCTTGTAACATGACAAAGACTTGTCTTAGAAAGTGTTGTAGTTGAGTATATCGGTCGATTTGGAATTACAATTTTAAAAAATATGATTTAAAAATAATGATTTGTCCTTTAAAAATTATAGTTTAGTCTTTAAAATTATGCGTTTACAAAAAATCACCTCCTTATCTGTGATTTGAATACATAAATTTCTGCATTTTCAAATTACAATTTTTTTAAAACGCAATCCCAAACAACTAATTTTTTACGATTTTGTTTAAAATCATACTTTTTATCTATGAAATCGTAATGTCAAACGCGCCCTAAACTTCAAAAACTGTTAATAGACAAAATTGTTATGTTTATGTCAAGCTAAAAATAAATCAAAAAAGCAACAATGTAATTGTTCGAAAAAGTGTTTCAACTTTCAAGCAACAAAAGGTATGCCAGCACCCACCGCTTCTGCAAAACAGTGGGTGCTGGCATACCTTTTGGAAAGATGGGAGCAAATTTATTATTTTAAAATTAATTAATTTTTTATTAAAAAATTAGAGTCGCATGTAGTCCCCCTCAATGTAGGAGAGGGGGTGCAGCCATGCAGGCCCAATAATAACCACCCCTATTCTAGTTCAGAATAATCCCCGGAGAAAGTCCAAGTCGATGAGCTTAGAGTGTGTAGGCCCATTAGTAAAGCCAATGTAAAATAAATTAAATAAATTATAACCCACTAAACTTGTGTTATAAACTTATTTTTTTTAAATTTCTTTAAAATAAGTAATGCTACAAGTTGTGTCTTTTCAAGAATGATGTGACTCTTAAAATCACAATTGAATTTATGATTGTTCATTATTAGATTTTTTTATCAAATGGTGATTTTAAAAACCACCTTATTTTTAGAGAGACACAAAAGTGACACAATAAAGACTTCTAGAATTACTCATTTAAAACAGTAAATAGCAAAATGTTAAGCGTACTGTGCTTTGTAAAAAGGTCATGAAAATAAGATTTTAGGGTAAAGTCCATTTAACTCCCTCAAAATACCACTACAATGACAATCTACTCCCTAAACTATCAATTGCAACAATTTATCCCATAAACTGCCAAAACAATAACAATATACCCCCAATTTTTTAAAAATAACGAAATTACCCTTACTAAAATAAAAATAAAAAATACTAAATTTTAATTTTTTTTTTCAAATTTTTAAGGGTATTTTTGTCTTATTGAAAATTCTATAGGGTTAATTTCGTCATTTTGCTAGCATTAGGGTGTTCATTGTCATTGTTTTGGTAGTTTGTAGGGTAAATTGTCATAATTGATAGTTTGTGAGGTAAATTATCATTGTAATGGTAGTTTGAGGGGGTTAAGTGGACTTTACCCAAAATTTTAAGAGCATGAACCATGTGTAATCTTCCCCAAGCTTACCAAATTGGAATAGTTTTAGAAATTTGTCATTAAGAAATAATTTGAAATATAGTCTTGGAGTTAACACCTTCCAAAATTTCATCAAGCCATAACTTTAAAAATGAATACATGCTATAAAATACAGCATATATAAAATATGCTGGCATAGTTATCTTTGAACTCTTTTAGAATTCAAACGAAAGGCTTAAAAAGGAAACTTCATCAATTTCAAAAATTAAACTTTTAATATTTATCATGCACCTAGCCCATATTGATTCTTCCTTCAAAGGGTAAAACCAATTATAATTGCATTACCAGCATATTACCAAACCTTTCCGTTATCATGGAGAAAATTTTGGGAGAGAAAATTTTCCTAAATCATCTTGATCATAGGTAATCTTTTCATTAGAGTTTCTAGGGAACGTTTGAGATTGCGATTTCGCAAGAATAATCTGCGTTTTTAAAAAATATCGCAAAACCTAAGGCGTTTGACATTATGATTTAAAAAGCACTAATATCAAATAGGAAAAGAAATATGCAATTTCTATAAGTAGACTAGACGGTGCTTATTTGAAAAATCTCAAATTTAAACCAAAATCACGATTTCACATAACACATATTTGATAAAAAAACAAAAAGTATTCTTTAACATATTTGATTAAAAAGTAATGATTCCAAAAACGCAATTTTAAAAAATGTGTTTATTAAAACTACAATCTCAAACGGACCCTTAGTCATATATATCACCGGTTATCCCTTGCCTATCCTCCAATGCCTATGTGGCTTAGTCACTCATAACATTTGGTGAAATGAGATTGAATTTTTGGTTTAAGGACCACTCCACATAGCTCGGGAGAAATGGGAGAGAAGTAGGGGATACCGTGCTGAATAGAATTATGTACTCTTAGTCCATAAAGGCAAGTTATCACATGCGTACTCACATAATACAAACAAAAATTTAGATTTTATGCGTTTTATCAAACCCTTCTTTTAGGCTCCGTTTACTTCGACGTAAAATGATTTCGAGAAAATATTTTTCGCAATTTATAGTGTTTACTACGACGTAAAATATGGTCAAACCGAAAATGATTTCAGTTTGACCAAAAATCCTTTACATTTTTGGGGAAAATGGTTTACACTTTTTAATTTCGTAAACCATTTTCCCAGCTCAGCCCAAAAAAAACCCGACGCTCTTGATTAGAAAAAAAAAAAACTAAAAAACCCCCGACTCCTCACACGCACAGCTTCTCCTTCTCCTTCACCTTCACCTTCACGCACAGGGCAGCTGCTGATTACAACTCATCTCTCTCTCGGCCGAGCTTCACTCTTCAACCCCGACGCAGGTACTCTCATCTTTCTCTTTCTTTGTTGAACCATATGTATGGAGCGATTCAAATCTACGAATTTCTCTTGGTAATTTTTGTTTGTTTTTGGTTTCTTTCTCTGTTGGACAACTGAAAATCATGGAGCGATTTTGATTTTGGTTTTTTTCCCTATTAATGTATCAGATTTGTGATATAGGTTTTGGGTTTAGGGTGTGGATTTTGGAAAATGAGAACTTCTGCGATCTTTGTTGTTATGGGCTGTTTTGGTTGTTGATTCTTGAAAGTTCTGACTTTGAGATGAACCTCAACCGAATGGGTTTTGTTTCCTTTTGATTTTCTGGTTGTGTGATGGCAGATTGGGGGGGATTTTCGGTGGCTCTTGGCTCTTTGCTTGGTGTTTTGCTATGTAAGGTCTTGGTTGGATTTTCATTTACTGTCATTAGCATTCAAGTAGTCTTGGATTTTCGTTTTACTGTCATCAGGGCTTTGTTGTATTTTTCAAACTGTGGTTGAATGTCCTGTTGATTTGCTGCTGCTTTGGCTTCTGTTGTGAGGCTGGGTGGAGGTTGTGCTCTTTCTCCAGCATCGGCTACTGAAGCTAGTGGGAGAGGAATAGATTTTTGTTCTATATTCTTTTCTTTTTTTTTGGATGTTGTTAGGTTGGTTGTTGGGTGCTGCAAGTTTTTTGTGCTGCAAGTGTTTTGGTTATCTGGTTGCCCAAAATGGTTGTAAGTTGGGGATAATATTGCTGCAATATAGTCAAGAGTTTTAGAAGATTTGTGTTTTCCTTACTATTAGTTTTAGGTTGGGCAGGGTGCCCTTTTCTACCGGCAGTTTAGTACAAATGTTTAGCTGTTACATGTTTGTGTCTCTGTTTTCGTCTTCTTTTTTGGTTTTCAATGGTTAAAGTTGTAATCAGGGGACAAATCCCCTGAGCTGCAAGTCAATGAAAATGGAGGAAAACTCTAGCACATTGCAACTATTTTTTCTTTTCCTTTTGGGTGTTTCTTTTGTTCTTTTTTTTTTCTCTTTCCAGTGAAACACAAGAAGT